>NC_133335.1:15989066-16217302 GCF_042186555.1 Aquarana catesbeiana
CCTCAGACAAAGTCTAGAAGGTTTGGATCCTCGGACAAAGTCTAGAAGGTTTGGATCCCCAGACAAAGTCTAGAAAGTTTGGATCCTCTGACAAAGTCTAGAAGGTTTGGATCCTCGGACAAGTCTTTCATTGCCATTTATGTCCCTTTTTTGAAAAGTTTCTCTGTGACTGGTTATACCAGGGTAGGAGGAAATTTCTCCAAGGGAGACACAGCTAATAATAAAAATCAGAAGGATTGCTGAAGTAAGATACAACAAACAAATCACGGTGCTCTCTCAATGTTAGGATGCCTGAAATCTCATTCTCCCACTCACTGGGGCATACGGTGATAGGCCACATGCGAGTTTGATCACTGAAAGCAGTAAAGTTGACCTTCGGTGGGATATGACAGAGCGTTGAGCGTTATAGTCTCTTTGGTAGATTAATTCTAATTAAACTGGAATTGCTTGGTGTCTGTCCAGCATTATAACAGAGCAGAGCGATGCGGGGACGTGAAATTGCAGCGACTGAAGCAGGAGGATGTAGCTGTGATGATCAGTGTGGTGTGAAGAGGATATTCCTTCGCCTGATTACAGACACACGCCAAGGAGAACACGTGAAGGGGAAAATCGGATAATAAACGCCTCAATCAATGTGCTGAAAGGACAGAATATTGAGTGTGACTTATACCTTCCTTTAAATAATAGGACACGGTGACCTTCAGCCTGGACAAATATGAAGGCTGTGGAATATTCTCAAAGAATGAAATGTACATCTTGATATGAGTTAATATACAGATAATAAGGGAAATAACACATAGATTGCTTGCTCAAATGACTAAAATTCTACTTTATAAAATGATGCTGCTCCAACAAGTAACATTAACCACTTGCTTACTGGGCACCTAAACCCCCCTCCTGCCCAGGCCAATTTTCAGCTTTCAGCACTGTCACTCTTTGAAGGACAATTGCGCGGTCATACAACACTGTACCCAAATGGAATTTTTAGCTTTTTTTTCCCCACAAATAAAGCTTTCTTTTGGTGGTATTTGATCATCTCTGGGTTTTTTATTTTTTGTTAAAAAAATTAAAAAAGACCAATATAAAAAAAAAAATACAAAACCGTTTTATATTTTGTTAATACATTTTGCAAACAGGTAATTTTTCTCCTTCATTGATGTACGCTGATGAGGCTACACTGATGGGCACTGATAGGCTGCACTGATGGGCAACGATGGACTGCATTGATGGGCACTGATAAGGCGGCACTGATGGGCACTAATAGGCGGCACTGTTGGGCACTTATGAGGTGGCACTGGTATTGGTGGGCACTGAGAGGTGGCTCTGATGGCTGGCACTGAAGGGCATTGATAGGTGACACTGAAGGGCACTAATAGGTGGCACTGATAGGTGGCACTGATGGGTGGCAGTGATGGGCACTGATTGGTGGCAGTGATGGGCACTGGTAGGTGACACTGATAGGCAGCACTGCTAGGTGGCACTGATTGGCACCATTGGTGGGCATTGATAGGTAGCAATCATGGGCACTGATAGGTGGCACTGATTGCTGGCACTTATATACTGGTGGACACTGATTGGTGGCACTGTGGGCACTGATTCGTGGCACTGGCAGGCAGTACATATGAGGTGGCTTCGCTTCCTCCTCTTGGGGACTGCTGTCCCTTCAACAGAAGCCGGTGATCGGCTTTTTTTTCTTCTCACACTTTCAGTGTGAGAAGAAAAAAAAACGATTACCGATCTTCTGTTTACATCACGTGATCAGCTGTAATTGGCTGACAGCTGATCACGTGGTAAGGGGCCGGGATCGTTCCCTTACCACATGTCTCATTGACTCGGGTGATCACAGCGTACGCCCTTCAGGGGTGTGTGGTGAGCATGCAAAGGGGAGGACGTCTATTGACGGCCTCCTGGCAAAGCAGATCCGCACTATAGCTGTCATACGGCTATAGTGTGGATCTGAAGGGGTTAAAGTAATATTTCACTGGTATAACTTTTCCTCAGTTATGTTCAGTCACTTCTCTACCCTTTTCTGTGTCCTTTTAGGGCTTAATTATAATTTTGCAGCTTGCCATAGGTGGTTTTTGCACATTGGGAGCCCCCAAGGTCTACAGTACAAAATAATCCTGGAATCTCCATAACCCAACTCTGTTGGCTCTGCAGAGTGCAGCTTAGTACAGTTTACAGAATGTCCTTCAATTATGAAGAGCAAGATCAAGAACACGGGGACATGACCTCAAACTAGCAGGAAAATTCAAAACTAACCTTAGAAGGTGGATTGAAGAAAAAAACATACATGGACTTTCTCAGTACCCCATAACCGTATGTAGCACGCCCCCATCTAGGAGCTGCTGAGTTAAGATTCCCTACTGCCACATGGCCTGGCACACAACATTTCCGTCATGCACTCCAACACAGAAAACAGTCCTTGCCTTGCATTTGTTGTTTTATTAAGGGTTGATAACTTGAATGGGGTAGGGAATTTATGGGATGCCCAACTTAAAAAAATGTTCAGAACTATGAACAAAGGGGACAACTCCCTCCTTATATACACAAAGTCTTCTTTTCCTTCCTTCTGCACAAACTTGGTTCACATATGCAGTTACTGCTGATCACTCCAGGGGAAGTAACAGCCTTTAGGCTACTTTCACACTGAGGAGCTTTACAGGCGCTATAGTGCTAAAAATAACGCCTGCAAAGCACTTGTAAAGCGCCTCTCCTGTCACTCCAGTGTGAAAGCCATAGGGCTTTCACACTGGATCGGTGCGCTGGCAGAGCACTAAAAAAAAAAGTCCTGCAAGCAGCATCTTTGAGGTGCTTTAGGAGCGGTGTATACACCACTCCTAAAGCGCCCACGCCCATTGAAATCAATGGGCAGCACCCCTGAAGCGCCAGCAAAGCGCTGCTTTTAACCCTTTTTCGGTAAAAGGGCGCCCCTCTAGCGGCCGAAAAGCACAGCAAAAACTATGGTAAAGCGCTGCTAAAAATAGTGGCGCTTTACCGCTGGTGTCCGCCCGCCCCAGTGTGAAAGTGCCCTAAATGTTAATTCAGCAACTGCCCATTACAAGCTAGGGGCATTTTTCGAGCATTTTTCGATCCATAAGACACATTTAGGTTTTAGAGGGGGAAAACAAGAAAAAATATTCTGAACCAAATGGTGTACTAAAATATTTACCAGTGCCCATGAAATGCAGCCTGACCTGTGCCAATAAAATGCAGCCTTACCAGTGCCCATGAAATGCAGCCTGACCTGTGCCAATAAAATTCAGCCTTACCAGTGCCCATGAAATGCAGCCTGATCTTTGCCCATGAAATGCAGCCTGACCTGTGCTATGAAATGCAGCCTGATCAGTGCCATGAAATTCAGCCTGACCTGTGCCATGAAATGCAGCTTTACCTGTGCCACCTCGCACAGAGTGACATTCCTTATGCATCCGCCTGTCACTCAGAAGACAGAGCAGCCTGAGCGGCCGCCGCGGCTGTACTCCATTCGGCCGCTCAGGCTATGTCTTCTGTGAGTGGTAGGCCCAGCAGAAGATCTCCCCGGCGCTTGCAGGAGATGGCTGCGCCGCCGGCGGCCCCGTATTGTAACATGGTGGCGGCGGTGAACGGGGAGGGGGGCGGGGGGCCTGGTCAGTATTAACTCGATGCACAGACATTTCCTAACATTTTTGGGGGGGTAAAAGTGTGTCTTATGGAGCGGAAACACAGTAAATAGCACTGTGTGGAGTGAACAGCATTTCCTTCAGGGGCAGCCCATCGATAAGGGGCTCAGGGGCCACCCCCTAATTCATGCGCTCGTCCCCTAATCTACATGCAGAGCGCCAGACTCATGGTTTCCAATGGAGTTTTTTTTAAGCAAATGATTAGAGCCTGAGGCTCCAACTGGCTACAAAAAAGGGTGGGCTTGGGCAACCCCCTTGCTCTCGCCCCCCCCGAAAAATACTGAGCACCAGCCGCCACTGATCTCCTTCTGCCTCCCTGAAGACCCTGAGCCCAGTTCTACTGCGTCAGAAGATACCAGCCCACCTGGCTGCTTGCTTTCCCAGTCCTTCCTGACTGGCACACTTCCCCAGTCCTCCTGACTGGCACACTACCATGGGCATTCCCCAGGACAAAGATGAAGACTTGAGCAAAAGCTGTCTTCAGAGAGCGTGATAACAGTAGGTGGTGCTGCGCTAATCCTCAGTGAAAAATAAACTAAATAAAAATATATAAGTAAATTCTATTATGTGGCGTGTGTTAAGGTGTAACCCAAAATAATTATGAAGTAGAGTGATTGCTCACTATCCCGTGAGGGGCAAGTCACTCACACAGCACGAAAAAACCATCATAAAAAAATATTCATGAATAGTGAAAAATAAAAAATAAATAAATATCAACAAAACAATTATAGGTTGGTAGTAGCAAATGTGGGAGTGCCAACTCCTAATAAAGTGCACAAAGAAGAATATGTGAGTGAATTGCAACGTGTGTCAAACATGCAACACATAAAGTGACTGTGTGCAGCAATGCAGCAAAAAATGGAGCACCATAAATGTCCAAACAATCAAAGTGCTTCAACATAAAGATTCTTCCTTCATAAAGTGACAGCAGTGTCCTAACATGCATCAATTGTAGTGTAGTGCTCGGATAAAAGATGCACCTCTTCGTGTTCACACACACAGGTAGGTAATGGCCCCTTACCTTAAGGTAATAGGGCAAACGCATATGACCAGACTTGGGGGTACCATCCTTAGGATTCCACAGCTATCCTCAAAGTCCTAGTCCCAGGGCGTAGTTCTCTCAGATGTTTAGGGGGGAGTGCGGAAAAGACAAAGAGGAGGATCCCAAATAGTGTAATACAGTATTGTTTAAAAGCGGCTTTTAATAATAACATAGGGTACTCACATAAAAAACAATAGTACTGTGACTTTTACTCCAACGAGCGGCGAGCTCGTAAACCTCGATCAGCGTGAATGCCTGTCCCGTCCCTACGCGTGACGTCACACCTCACGTGACTTTATCACTTGATCCCCTGATGATTTATGTGTTGCATGTTTGACACACGTTGCAATTCACTCACATATTGTTCTTTGTGCGCTTTATTAGGAGTTGGCACTCCCACATTTGCTACTACCAACCTATAATTTTTTTGTTAATATTTATTTATTTTTTATTTTTCACTATTCATGAATATTTTTTTATGATGGTTTTTTCGAGCTGTGTGAGTGACTAGCCCCTCACGGGATAGTGAGCAATCACTCTACTTAATAATTATTTTGGGTTACACCTTAACACACGCCACATAATAGAATTTACTTATATATTTTTATTTAGTTTATTTTTCACTGAGGATTAGCACAGCACCACCTACTTTTATCACGCATTCACTTACAGGGTCCGGTTCGTACCCTATCCGGTGCAGGCAGCTTTTCCCATTGGCCCTGTCTCTTACACACATGTTAGCGCGGGAATAGTTATATATTTACATTGTCTTCAAAGAGCACTGCAATATAACTGACAGTCTCTCCCCTTGTGATGTCCCTGTACTGTCCTGATATTAAGTCAGGGACCTAACGTGTCAGCAGGGGTGAAGCTTGAAGAGTATCTATAAATGCCAATCCAGGGACCCAGCAGGGAAGCGGGGGTGACGCTTGAGGAAGATACTCAGTGCTAAAGTGAAAGAGCTCAGGGGATCCAGTGGCTAGTGGATCTGAAGTCTAGTGAGAGAGACCGGGAGCCCATTGAATGAAGACCCATCATGAGTGAGTGTGGGGTAAAAAGAACTGTTCGTGTTGCAGATAGTTGAATAACATTACCTTTAGTAACAGCTACAAGATTGTTGCCATAGGAGACAGCGGTCCTACCTATACAGAAGTGGTCTCCGGCTGGAAGCCTTCACCTGTATAAGTGTCTACCTATAGAAGTCTTGGAGTCTGCCAATTATATTTGCATCTACCTAAGGGTGTCCTGGACCCAACCCTCTCTCCTACAGTTCTGTTTAAGAGACAATAAATCTCTGTATGGTGCCCACCTGTTCATCTTGCATTACACCCACCATGCCTTGTAATCCACTCTACACTAAAGGATGTTAGCTCTCCCTAACTCTGGAGGTAACTGTTGGGCCTAAAGAGGCCCAGGACTTTGCTACATCTATTTATGAGATTTTCTCAGCCCACTGTCAGGCCACTTCTGGGGATTGGCTGAGGCCCCATAAATATTCATGGCAGCTCCTCCTGACCCCCGCCCTCTAGTTCTTTTTTTTTTTTTAACAGAAAAAGACCGCCCTCTAGGTCTAGAAGGTTATCCAACCTTCTAGATACCAGGGGGAGGCACCATAGAGCTGCTAGGATGAGTAATCCAACCCTAAACTCCAGTAAATCCTAACTCAATTAAAACTCACGCTTTAAGCATAAGTCAGGAAAACTAGAGGGTGCTAGCACACACACTAGAGGGTGCTACACTTAGAAAGTATTATTTTACAGAAAGAGTAGTTAATGCTTGGAGCAAACTTCCAGCAAAGGTAGTGTGTCAGTCAACAGTAATTGAATTTAAACATACTTGGGACAAACATAGATACAGTATATACTCAGACAAAAAGTTACCAATACAAAAATTAATCAAGAAAGGGGCAGATTCGATGGACCACCTTGTCTATTTCTGCCATCACTCTGCTATGTTCCTCAGAGAAGCAGTAAATGTAGGGAAGTCTTGCAGTAATAGTTTAGTCAGTTATAGAAAGTTCATGGTGTATCCCCATCCCCGCTGTTCTGCTTAACTGTGCTGGAGCTATTGTATCTAGTTATGAAGCACAAAAGAAGTGTCTGGATCACAAGACTGGCTAAACAGAAATCAAATGCTACTGCCCTGTACACACGGTCGGATTTTCCGACGGAAAAAGTACGATCGGATTGTGTTGTCGGAAATTTCGAACGTGTGTGGGTTCCATCGGACTTTTTCGGAATTTCCGACACACAAAGTTTGAGAGCATGATATAAAATTTTCCGACAACAAAATCCGATCGGTTAAATTCCAGTCGTGTGTACACAAATCCGACGCACCAAGTGCCACGCATGCTCGGAATAAATTAGGAGACGAAAGCTATTGGCTACTGCCCCGTTTATAGTCCCGACGTACGTGTTTTACGTCACCGCGTTCAGAACGATTGGATTTTCCGACAACTTTGTGCGACCATGTGTACGCAAGACAAGTTTGAGCCAACATCCGTCGGAAAAAAACCCATGGATTTTGTTGTCGGAATGTCCGATCAATGTCCGTTCGTGTGTACAGGGCATTAGACAGGTAAGGCAGTCCCCATATGTGTATTTAGCCTGAATATTTAGCTGCTTTATCCTCAGATCTATAGTTCCTAAAGCATTAACAAATGTCCATCTCCACTGAAATCCACCAATATAATGGCACCCTTTTCCACTAACCACCACCAATATAATGGCACCCTTTTCCACTAACCACCACCAATATAATGACACTCTTCTCCACCAACCACCACCAATGTAATGGCACCCTTCTCCACCAACCACCACCAAAATAATGGCACCCTTTTCCAATAACCACCGCCAATGTAATGGCACCCTTCTTTACTAACCACCACCAATGTAATGGCACCATTCTCCATTAACCACCACCAATGCAATGACACTCTTTTCCACTAACCACCACCAATGTAATGGCACCCTTCTCCACTAACCACCACCAATGTAATGACACCTTTCTCCACTAACCACCACCAATGTAATGACACCTTTCTCCACTAACCACCACCAATGTAATGGCACCCTTCTCCACTAACCACCACCAATGTAATGGCACTCTTCTCCACTAACCACCACCAATCTAATGGCATACTTCTCCTCTAACTAGTACCTATGTGATGGCAACCTTCTCCACTAACCACCACCAATGTAATGGCACCCTTCTTCACAAGCCATCACCAATGTAATGGCACCCTTCTCCACCAACCACCACCAATGTAATGGCACTCTTTTCTACTCACAACCACCAATGTAATGGCACCCTTCTCCACTAACAACCAACACCAATGGAATGGCACCCTTTCCACTAACCACCACCAATGTAATGGCACCATTTTCCACTAACCACCACCAGTGTAATGACAATATTCTGCACTAACCACCACCAATGTAATGGCACCATTATCCACTAACCACCATCAATGTAATGTCACCCTTTTCCACTAACCACCACTATAGTAATAGAACACTTCTCCACTAACCACCACCAATGTAATGGCTTCATTCTCCTCTAACAACCACCAATGTAATAGCACCCTTCTCCACTAAAATTCACCAGTGTAATGGCACCATTCTCCACTAACAACCACAGAAGCAATGGCACCCTTTTCCAGTAACCACCATTAATGTAACAATGTCCTTCTCCACTGACCTCTACCAATTGTAATGGCCTCATTTTTCACTGACCTTGGTCATTATAGCACCCTTCTCCACTAAACACCACTACTGTAACATAATAGCCTCAATCTCTACTGGCAGCTACCAATGTAATGGCAACTTTCTCTACTGATGACTGCTAATGTAATAGCGCCCTTCTCCACTGATAAACACCAATGTAATGGCCTAATTCTGCCCTGGCTACTATCAATGTAACAGAAATGTTCCCAACTGACCACCATCAATGCAATTGCTTCCTCCTCTATTGACCAATAATGTTAATGCATGGGTGCTCGACCTGTGGCCCTCCTGCTGTTGCGGAACTACATGTCCCATGAGGCATTGCAAGGCTGACAGTTACAAGCATGACTCCCAAAGGCAGAGACATGATGGGACTTGTAGTCTTGCAACAGCTGGAGGGCCACAGGTTGAGCACCCATGATGTAATAGCACCTTTCTCCAATTATACACCCCATTGTAATGGCATCTTCCCCTACTAACTGTCCTTAAAATAGCACACCATGTACATTGTACTATGCACTGCGTTCCCTGGACTGTAGTACATTCATAACAATAGGATTTTTTATTTTTTTTAATTTGTATTTCATCCTATTCATGAATCAGGCACACTTTAGTTTCCTTTAAAGCAATGTGCTCTTTAGCATTACAGGATTGACCAGGGTATCACTGTCTGTTTTCTCCAGCCATGACTTCTCACCCTTGGTGTTGTACACTATTTGTTAGTTAGCAATACAAGACCTCTGTGGAATAAGTTTGCATTCTAAAGCTGTGTTCTTATTAGAATAATATGTTATGCTCTGTGATTTCCCTGTTCCAATTTGGGAGATGTTTTGTGGTACAGCTCCAATTATTGTAGCTGTCATGGCCGCTGGTTTTGTTCTCACCATCTTACGCAAGCTCCCAATTAAAGGCCCTGGCTGAGTGGCTGGGAGTTTTGCTCAGTCTCTTCTTCCTCTCTCTAGCCACTTGTCACAAAATTTCAAGAGCTGCTAATGCACAGAGCGAGAGCAGCAGCAAAAGGTCAGGATTTTACTAAAATTCTCTGCTATTTTTAGACCTATGGATAAAAAAAAAAACATTGGCTATTGAGAGCCTGAAAATTCATCCGCTGCTTGCGCCAAGCAATCAATAAACAGAAGCTGCTGGAATACGTTACAACCAGGGCCCAAAAACTAAAACGTACAAGCATGGTAAACAACCATGATCTGTTGTCTTCTGAAATGGGTTGCCTTTCAGAGATGATGAAATGTACAACGTGAACGCTACAAAACAAAAAGAGATCTGTCCAAATCATGGCCAATTCTTATAGCCATTTTGTGCCAACCAGAGTTGGCAAAAGATGTCTAGTGTCCTTGCAGCGACTTTCCTCTGAATAGATTTTAGAAATGGAACTTTGGGAAAAATATATAGCTGAAATAAATATCATTGCACTGTTTTACCAACCAAAAAAATGTATATTTCTCTTCAGCCAGTCTTGTGATTATCATTGTTCTGCCATAGCCAGTAAAATAAATGTAGCACCCTCTAGTGTGTGCTACTAGTAGTGTAGTGTAGGAAAATCTAACTCTGATTCATGTTTTAAATACTGTGAGTTATAATTGGGTCAGGTTTATTAGAGTTCAGGGCTGGATGACTCATCCTGGCAGCTCTCTGGTGCCTTCCCCTGTTTCTAGAATATTGGAGAATGCTCTGGAACTAGTGGGTGGGGGTGAGGAGGAGCTTCCTTGAATATTTATGGCACCTCAGCCAATCCCCAGAAGTGGGCTGGCGGGGGACTGAAAACATCCCATAAATAGATATGGGCCATTCCAGCAGGGAGGTCGGGTGGAAGCTGGAGATGCAGTGCTTAGAAAGGCTGTCGGTGGCCCTTGAGGCGAACCCCGTAGTCTGGGGGGGGGGGGTTGCTCTGCCTCGGGCTGGGGCTCGGGTGCTGGAAGGATCCTAGCACAGAAGAAGCTAGAAGAAGGCTTTCCTGAGAGGCATTGGGAGCAGGAGGACAGAGTGAGTAATTCAGCACGGTGCAGGGACTGACATGGGGAGACACTGCCACATGTAGCAAGTCTCTCTTGAAGACAGTGGTGTGCTTAAGACCCCTTTCACACTAAAAAAAGCGCCTTAAAAGCTTCTGAAAACTGCTTCAATGGATCCTTTCACATTGGGGTGGTGCATTGGCTAGGCAGTGAAAAAATTCCTGCAACCTGCATCTTTGGAGCATGTTTGGAGTGCTTAAAAAAAGCGCCTCCACAATGCCCCATCCATTGAAATGAATTGGAAGCGCTTCAAAAGCGCTGCAGAATGGTTCTTTTGAGTCACGTGGTCGTTAAAAAAAAAGTGCAAGCACAACGTCGCAAGAGTGCTTGAAGAGCGCAGCAAAAACACCCGATGTTTTATGCTGGCCATACACTATGCGAAAAATCGACCAAAATTCAGTCAGACAGCTTGTTCATTTTTCGGCCAGTTAATGGGCACAAAATCGATAATCGGTTGGGATGTTTTTGAGCCAAAAAAAGGAGGGACAAGTTTGGAAATTTTCTGCCGAACGAGCCATAAATTAAAAGGTTAATGTGTTTCCCATCCAAACTGTTTGCACTAGGTATATGTAAAAAAACTAACAAAAAAATGGATTCATTTATGTCCATTGAACGATTTATTGTTCATTACATGATGGCACTATCGTTTGCTCTCACGGCCGAATGTTCGTTTTTCGAAAATGGGTTTGGCCAAATTTTCGTATAGTGTATGGCCAGCATAAGACTTTGGCCTTGCCCTGGGAGATCTCCAGAGAGTCAGCCAGGTGGGCTGGTGAAGAGTCAGCCAGGTGGGCTGGTGAAGAGTCAGCCAGGTGGGCTAGCATTTTTGCAGAAGTGGAGCTGTAAATAGGAAGTTGCCCCTGGTTTTCTTCTTGTCACAGTCAAATGGGTATCCCATAAACTCCTATCCCCATCCAAGTTATCAACCCCTAATAAAACATCAAAACAAAGCTCAAATAATGTTTTCTGTGGCTGGATGCAAGCAGAAGATGCTGTGTGCTTGGCAGTGCAGTAGTGGGGAACCCTGTCATCTGCAGCTCTTATGAGGAGTGTGTTACATAAACTACCAATTTCCTGGTTTCATTCTTTTACCTGCTCATCAGAGGACTCTGATGATACACATAATTACCCAACAAGCAGGCTGGAAGCAGAGAGAGGTATTTGTGTGGTTGCAAACCTACACCAAAAATAGGGATCTCACCTACCTGTCTAGGGTTGCCACCTGACCTGGATTAACCCAGACAGTCCGGGTTTTGAATCACGTGTCTGGGTTTTAGTTCGCCTGAAACCCAGACACAATATTCAGACAGAAATGTGGCTCAGAACAGGGCCTGACAGGAGGGTGAGGGGGCACTATGTGTGCCACATTACTTTTCTCTTTGGAGTGTCCAAAGGTGTCCCAGGTCCCACAATCCTATCGTGTATACTAGAAAAAAAAATTTGCTGTGTGCTGCTAAACTGTTGGGGTTTGGTTGAAGAAAAAGTGGCAACCCTATGACTGGCAAAAGAGCTGTATGTGAATCACAAGACTGACTGATCATAATTGCAAATCTTTTAACAGGTAACACAAATCTCATATCTATGTCTGAGCTGTATGTTTGGTCGTTTGTCTAGAATTTCCGCATTTAACTTAGGAGGAGCAAAAGTGTGTCCATTGCAGGGCTGTTTATCTGCTAATGGAAAGCCACAAAGAGTCCTTTAAATGCTGAATGCAGCCTAGTTCTTTCATCTCAGTGAGGCCCAAAACAAATGAAAGAAGAGACAAATAGAGAAGGGCCGGGCATAACAGTGTGAAAAGGGGAGGCAACACAGGGTTAAAAGCAGGGAGGTTTTTGCAAGGAAAGGGAGAAAAGGATTGGTAAAAGAGCAGAGTTGGGAGGGGTTTTGTTTATTTAAGTGGGAGGCGGGGCTCCCGGGCAGCAGTGGTAGGGGCAGAAGATGGGGCAGAAGATTAGGGAGCAGTTTCCCACCCACCTGCCCTGTTTGTTTTTGTCTGTTTGTTTGTTTGTTTGTTTTCTTTATTTACAGGAGCAGTGTGAGCAGATTCCGTCATAGCAGCTGAGCGGTGGCGGTGTTTTGGTCTTTGATGGTGTCAGAAAACATACAAGATGGAAGTGTTGGGGACTTGTCGGTAGTATGTCCCCCTCTGGTGTATTCCAGTTAGCTGGAATACGGTAATGGTTGCACTGCAGGTAGTGGGTTGTCTCCGAGCTGGTGTGGTACGGCTGGAGGCCTATCATGGAAAAAGGTCCCGCATTGTAGAGGTGGAACATGTGTTAAGTTCAGGGTGCCGTCAAAGACCAACAAACTGAGTGACTGATAGTTTTGTTTACAGATGTTTATGTGTTAAAGGTTGTGAAATTTTAATAATTTTGTTAATGAAAGGCTGCTATGGCCATTTGTACTCCAATTCCAGGTGTGGTCTCCTTAATTTAGGTAAGGGGGAAGGTGGAGTATGAGTGGTTGGGCAGATATCAAGAAGCTTGGGGACATCTGGGCTACACTGGTCATGTATTCTGCAGAATGGCTGACTGATCCCAATCTTGTGTCTGTATTTCAGATTACTGCTGTGTTGTTCTCCTAACTTTTTACCTTCATCATCGGATTTCTGGATCCAGTTCTAGCCAGTGCCTGATCTGGGATGCTTGGAGCCACCTGCAGCAGGACATCTGTTATTTAAAAGAACCTGCACTATTCCACCTTGGCCAATAAGCTGCAGTAGATGAGAAATACTTAGATCTGTATGTTAATATAGGTTCAATCCTAAGGCGAGCAGGCACTTTGGCAGACGGTGTAACACTGTGGTTTTTTTTTGGAGTGTCGTGCATCACGGGCAAGAACATGCATGATTGTGGAGTGATCATGAAATAATAAGCACATTTTTTTTTCTTGGACTTTATACTTATTAATTGATTTTTATGGTGGCTTATTTGAGTCACAATCAGGGCTTTCTTTCAGTGAGAACATGGGGGAACCCAGTTCCGGCACCTCCAGCACCGAATGTATGTAATGGCAAGGGGTGCTGTTGCTGGCTGCTGGGGGATCTATTGTTACTTGGGGGCATCTATTTTTGCATGGTAATCTATTGTTGCTGGTAGGGGGGGGGGGATTGTTGCTGAAAGGGATCTACTATTGAATGAGGGATCTATTGTTACTGGCAGCTGGAGATTCTATTGATGTTGGGCTGGCTGCTGGGAAATCTGTTGTTGCCGCCAGGGTCTATTGTTGTTGGGGTCCATTGTTGCTGGGGAATCTATTGTTGCTGGCTGTGGGGGATCTACTTTACTGCTTTTCTTATTGCTATTAACAAATTCCATACAAATAACTTATCACTAGAAAACGATACTTTATTCTGTTTTCTCTAAAAGGGGCAGTACTGGGAGGTGGGTAGGCAGGGGAACCCAGGAATGGTGCTCGGAGGTGGGTAGGGGGTGGAGACCAGAAGTGCCTGAAGGGGGGCAGAAAAATCCCTGGTCATAATTATGGCCATGTATACATGTAATATATGTGTGTTTTATGTCACATAGAACCCTGATTTATCACAGTTATTTAAGTTATATTTTATTACCATTTTTTTTACATATAAACATAACCCTTTATTTATTTAGTTATTGAGGATTTACATTGTATTGTGAGCGGTGCGGCACATTTACAGCTTTTTTATTTACTTTTTGATGTGAGAACACATTGGTGGTGTCTGCAGCAGCATATTTAGTGAGTTGAGTTATAAGGTAGCGGCAATGCATGAGCATTTTTTAACATATTTTATTCTAGGTGTTTAGTAACAATAGAAAGGAGACAAGTGTGCACGGATATCGTGCAAGAAAAGCACCATGGCCAGTGCAGGGGCTGGGATAACGTTCTTTTGTGGCTGTTAGAATGGCTCCTCAGACGGTACCCCTTCCAAAGAAGGGGTAAAGGGTGCAGCCTGGTTTCAGACTAAATGGCTAAGCGATGCATTGCAAGGATATACTGAGCATTCACTGCATTTTAGGCTTGAAAAAAGAGGATGCATCCTCAAAACTTGCCACCTAGCACATCATCTGGAAGAAGCCTGCACCCTTTCCTCCAAAAGTGCAGTTAGAAGACGGGATAACCGATTCCCTTGAAACCTTTCTGAGGAGCCATTCTGACAGCTGCAAAGAACATAATCCTAGCCCTGCTACTAGCCATAGATGTGCGCTGAAGTGGACTGTCCTCCTCTGGCCTGAAATGCATTGTTTTCTCTCTGAAGCCAGTGAATTGGTAATCTGCTTTTATACGAATTTAAAATACTGTTTATATTGCATTGGATCTGTGCACTCTTGTCTTGTTTCTATCGATACAGCTTATAGATACTCTTAGTTTTCTGGAGCTGGGATTAAGTGTACCCTTGTCTTGTGGAACTTTCCTCTCATTGCATACACCTGCTGTGGACCTTTAATCTCTGCCTTTTGAGGACACTTTTTGATGCCTTTATTCTTATTGAATGTTCAGCAATCCTGGGGAACTTTTCGTCATAAAGGAACATGATTAAAAAAAAAAAAAATACATATAAAACCAATAACCATATACATAAATAAATGCACTTATTACACAAATGTGTAAATTATAAAATAATTGTCTTGTCTACTTGAACAGTATTTATGCGTATAAAGATTAGGAAGCTAGGTTGGTGTTGGTCCATGCATTTACTGTAAGGATTTTATAACTTTATTTACTCAGTGTCACCGCCAGGGGTCAGGCTCGGAGACCAGTAGCTTTAACAGAAGAGAGGCAACCACCGACCAGGAGGATAAGTATACAAGTAGATCACCCTGGTGGATGATGCGGGCTCACCCGAGGTGCGCGGTCTAAGTACTAATTGGTATTCACCAGAGCTCCTAATAATGGGGATGGGTTTTGCTGCGTGTTAGTAACAGGTCACAGTCCTCAGGATCGCCCCACCAGTTGGTGAGCAAGTGGGGTCCAGTAGCAGATATAGCAGGTAGGGGTCAAGCAGAAGCATAGTGGGTAAACAAGCCAAAAGTCAGTATCAAGTGGTTGTAGGTTGGGATTAAGCACAAGCATAATTGAGTAATGAGCCACGGGTCGGTAACAAGTGATTGCAGGTTGGGATCAAGCAGAAGCGTAGTCTAGGGACAAGCCAAAGATGGGTAACAAGTGGTTGCAGGTTGGGAACAAGCAGAGGCACAATCGAGGAGCAAGCCAAACGTTGGTAACAAGTGGTTGCAGGTTGGGATCAAGCAGAAGCATAGTCTAGGAACAAGCCAAAGGTCAGTAACAAGGGGTTGCAGGTTGGGATCAAGCAAAAGCATAATCGAGGAACAAGCCAAAGATTCGTAACAAGTGGTTGCAGGTTGGGATCAAGCAGAAGCATAGTCTAGGGACAAGCCAAAGGTTGGTAAGAAGTGGTTGCAGGTTGGGATCAAGCAGAAGCATAATCGAGGAACAAGCCAAAGATTCATAACAAGTGGTTGCTGGTTGGGATCAAGCAGAAGCATAGTCTAGGGACAAGCCAATAGTCGGTAAGAAGTGGTTGCAGGTTGGGATCAAGCAGAATCATAATCGAGGAAAAAGTCAAAGGTTGGTAACAAGTGGTTGCAGGTTGGCATCAAGCATAAGCCTAGTCTAGGGACAAGCCAAAGGTCGGTAACAAATGGTTGCAGGTTGGGATCAAGCAGAAGCACAATCGAGGAGCAAGCCAAAGGTTGGTAACAAGTGGTTGCAGGTCGGGTTTAAGCAGAAGCGTAGTCTAGGGACAAGCCAAAGGTCGGTAACAAGGGGTTGCAGGTTGGGATCAAGCAGAACAAGCCAAACATTGGTAACAAGTGGTTGCAGGTTGGGATCATGCAGAGGCATAATCTAGGACAAGCCAAAGCTTGGTAACAAGTGATTGCAGGTTGGGATCAGGAGGAAGCATAGTCGAGGAACAAGCCAAAGGTTGGTAAGGTGTGGTAGCAAAGATATGGACGGCAGCAAGAGTGACAAGAGCAAGATATTGGCTGAAGAGAACACAATAATCTGGCAAACAGGAAGTGCAAAGGCATGGCTTAAAGTTAATGGGAGGAGCAAGGGGTTAGAGTTTCAAGGGAAACAAGACACAAGGCAAGGTTGCAGGTTCAGATCCAGATTCTCTCCCAGGGACTTTACAAACACCCTTTTCTATAGACTAATCTAACTTTTCAGAATGTGAAATTCTGCTGGCAGGCAATGCAGCAAAACACCACATTTCTGTTTTCCTCACTGATGACCTTGCCTGGTGGAAGGGGGCATCTCAGTTTGTTCGATGCCAGGTTTCAGTCCAGCCTTGGGTCTTCCAGGTGCTGCACAATGGCTGATGAAAATGTGAGAAACATTAATAGCAAACAAGTATGTTCTTAAAATATTATTCAAGTATTCCTTGCCTTCTAAACTGTAATACTGCGATAACAACCTCTATTAAGCATAATATGTATTTGTGTATTGAAGGTTTGTTTAAAACCATAAAAAAGCTACAAAGTTTACATTTTAATTTCCTGACAGTGTGATAGAACGGCATAGACAGGCCCCACAGTAATGAAACTGATAACAGAGAATGCATGGAAGAGACACCTCAATCCTCATAAAACCTTATCGACACCCTGTAGAATATTTTGAGGTGAGCTACAGAAGCTTAAATGTTTAATGTTAAACATAAAGAGAAGCTTTACAATTACCCATCGCACAAACGAAGTGCGGATTATCATCATCAGAAAAAAAAAAAAAAACTGCTCCGTAACGGTTTACAGGACTTGGATTTTTACAGCAGAAAACACGGGAAAGCATTACGATTTTGTGTTTTATAAACTGTTATAGTGAGTGGAAATCATTTTAATGATCCGTCGGAACAGAAATTTGCATCATTGGATTCCTGCTCAGCTAGGAGACCCTGAGAAGTGGCCATACATAGGAACAAATATTCTAATTTATGCATACTTGGCAGGTATAGGCAGAAAGAATTCAGGAAATCATTTTTGCAGAGCAAAAGTGGTAATGGGGCTATGTTATCCCCACAACCCATTGACCTCCAGAAGATTTACACCCCCCCCAATGACCAGGCCATTTTTTGAGATAAGGCACTGCCTTACGTTAACTGACAATTGCGCGGTCGTGCGACGCTGTACCAAAATAAAATGTATGTCTTTTTTTTTACCACTGCAAGTTTTTTTTTGCGCTGTAAACAAGACCGACAATTTAAAAAATATATATATATATGTATTTATTTATTTTTTTACTTACTGCTATAAAACATATCCAATAAGAAAATTGAATGGGTCTGGTGCACTCTTACCCCATCTATGGTAGACAGCGATTCTCCCGGGCTTCACCGGTGGATTTCCTTGCTCAGTGACGACGGCTTTCCCTTCCCCTGCTCTCCACGGGCATCGCGGCAGCTTCCATTTCCTCCCTCCTCCTCGGTGGCCAATTGGAACTCTTCTCTTTTCGGCCAAATGGAAAACGGGTCTCAGACCTGCTTCTGATTGGCCGGAATATTAATTCTCTGTTGTACCACTTGGGTGGGCTGCTGGCGCAATGTTCTGTGCCACAAGCCCACCAAACTTTGAACCCTATTAGAGCCTTTGGCTCTGATCGTGTGTTTAAAAAAAAACCACCCCCACGGCTGTAATTCACACGCCCGGTGTCCTGAAAGGGGCCGGACACATGAATAGGGGGTGGCGGCGTCCTGCAAAATAGCGGCCGTGGATAGAGCATGGGGGTGGCGGCCGTGGCTAGAGGGTGGCTACGCGCCGACATCCCTAATGGACGGGCCGCCACTGCAGGTAAGTGTCCTAATATTAAAACTCAGTAGCTACAGTATTTGTAGCTGCTGCCTTTTTTCTTTTTTTTTCTGAAGGCCTGGAGCTCTGCTTTAAGCACCGTTCAAAATAGGAGAATAGCAGCAATTGTAGAATTTTCGCTGGTAGGAGAGCCAGCAGCACAAGATGACTGCAAGGATGAAAAAAAAAAAAGAACCTGGGTAGGTTTAACCCTACGTTTCCATGCCTGTGTGGAATGAAAAGTAGGAATAAAAGTATGCATTCATAAAGAATAAACTATGAGCTGTAAACAGACCACAATTTGCCATAAAAAATAAATTCTAGAAATCACGTTGTGTTTGATTTTCCGATAGTGATAAGAGAGCCTTGCCTCTTTTCTTATACATCCGCCATACACTTGCTCTCTATTCATCTTCAGAATGGGATTTAAATTCTAACCACATTTGCAAGGCAGCTCAACTAATTTGACTTTACGCCGGGGAGACAAAGCAATAACGCTGTAGCAATAATGGCTCCTCTCCAGCTCTCAGGAAGAAGAAATAAAAACACATGTGTTACGGAGCAGATAAAAAAAATATATATATAAAACTAATATCACAATGGGGGGACGACATCGGCTTTTAATCGTTTCAGCCGTAAACATCTCTTTGTGTCGCCTTTTGTTAGGCTGCTTTTGTAACATTTCAATATCTTTGTAAATACCGGGCTCCTGCGGTACGCCGTCTGGAAGCCTGTAATTTCGTTTCTGCTATTAAATGTCGTAGACATTCTCTCTGATGTTTTTGTAAACCCTTTTTTTGGACATTTTCTGTAAGGAAAGGCGCTCTTTTGTAGCTTTTCATTTTCAGATGACAAAAGGACCTTGCGTTGATAATAGGAGGTTTGTGGATGGTAGGGCAGGAGTGCGACGCGTCTGTAACGGACAATAGGCCTTCACCTTTGTACAGAAGTCGGACTGTGACATAGAACAAATACAAGAATATGCACGCAGATAGATCCAAGAGAACAAAAGGAGAAAGATTAAGGGAAAAGACGAATACAATTCATTATAGGTCCATTAGATTAGAGGTTATAAACATGTCAGGATGGAAATATAGACACTACTATAGCTGCCCTGAAAACTCCACGATTGTCACCTTCACCATTCTATGACTACTCGGTGAATCACTCACCCAGAAACATTTTGCTATAAAGGATAACCGTCCCTCATCTGTGGCTAGAGTTTCTTTATTGGGAGCAAACCCTTCTGCCCTCTTTTCTCCACAACAAAGGGAGTAAATACCTACCTTTCCCCTGGCTCTAGCAGGGTCCCATGGGAACCCACACTTGTCACACTACAGCCTCCTCAGCGTACCATACAGAAGCGGTCCCCAACCTTTTTGGCTCTAAGGGCCGGTGTCATGGCAGTGTTTGGGGCGGTGGGCTGAGGGAGGACGGTGGTTGTGGTGGATGGGTCAGGGATGGGATAGTCACAAAGTCTGCCCTCAGTCCCCTTCACACCACAACCCCCCCCCCCTTTATAACAGTGTCCACAGTCACCCTTCAAATCACAGTTCCCCACTTAAAGTGGTCCCACAGCGTCCTCAGTTCCCTTGCACATTACAGCCACCCTTTACATTACAGTGCAGTTTACATTATTGTAATGGGGACTGCTCTGTAAAGGGGGCACTGTAATGTACAGGGGGGCTGTGATGTAAAGGGGACTACACTGTAAAGTGTGCACTGTAATTTTAAGGGGGGCTGTGATGTAAAGGGGACTACACTGTAAAGTGTGCACTGTAATGTAAAGGGGGGGCTGTGATGTAAATGGGGCACTGTGATATAAAGGGGACTGCACTGTAAAGGCGGCGCTGTAATGTAAAGGGTGGTTGTGATGTAAAGGGGGTACTGTGATATAAAGGGGACTGCACTGTAAAGGGGCACTGTAACCTTTATATTACAGTGCCCCCTTTACATCACAGCCCCCCTTTACATTACAGTGCCCCTGCAGTCTGCTCCCTCCCCTCCTCTCCTCTCTAACATCAATCTCTGTCTCCCCTGCTCAGGACTCCTACCTGCAGGGCAGAGGCAGTTAACAGTCTCCAAGCTCCTCCGCCCACCAGCCCGACCGACGATGTCATCGTCCTGGGATCCCAGGACGAAGTCGGTATGAAGAAACGCGTCTGGACGTGGCTGTACGGCAACCGAAAGCGACGTTTACGCACCACCGGAAGTGATGATCTGAGTGTTTTGAACTATCAGATCAGGGGAGGAATGACCTATATCCTATGTCCGCTGTGACGGGATCTCTCTGGCATTTCTATTATATGAACGCGATTTTACCTTGCCTGTTTGTGAGTATATTACCATCGGGCTACGTTTTTTTTTAATAAATGCTGTATTTAATTCGATGATATCACACAATTTGGAGTCTTATTTCTCCCATATTACTCGTTGGGGAACGTGTACTGACGGAACTTATCTGAACCCTATGGTGGTTAACTGCTTGATTGCCAAAACACAGCCACGTGATCTCCCTCTGACGTCAGAGGGAGATCACAGCCCCTCCCACAGAGGCAAATTTTTCTGGTTAGTTTACATCCAAATTTGGGAGTGGAGACACGATTTGGTCACATGGTGTGCTGTTGGATGAAGTTATCAAGTGTTGAGCCATAGATTTGACCCTATCAAGTGCGATTTATGGACTTTAATATACTATGCACAATATCACTTTTTGGTGTGTTATTTAGATATCTTTGCTGATAATTTTTCACCTTTAGCGCTACTGTTTACCTGTTCACATTTATACTTGGTAGCCTGTTCGTATATTTTTTTATTTGTAAGTGGCTGCTTATTCCAATTATACATCTTTGTATTATCGTTTTATCCGTGGCGCAGTGTCTAGATCCCACTTTGGGGTGCGTTTTGTGAGATCTTGTGGTTTTATAATATTCAACAGACCAAAGTGTCTATATTGTTCTTTATTATAGAAACTTGATAGAGTATATGATTGCTTTGCATAGTATCAGTCACAAATAGTGATGTCGTATAAAGCATCAGGTGAAATGGATGTTTTTGAAAACAAATCCTTGAAGCATTTCTATAGCTGGAGCCTGTAGGCACACAAAACTTAAATCTTAAACTCACCTATTTTATACAGAACATTGTTTGTTCTGTTGGTCCTAACTCAATATAGAATATTAGGGCAATGTGTAAATACATCCATACGAGATACCTGTGTTTCTACTGATGATTGGCAACAAAAAAAAAACTAAGCAGGGCAAAGTCTCCTTGCTGATCCTAAAGGCACCATAAATGGTAAATCTTGTCCTCATTCTGATGGAATGTGGTTGCCCTATAAAGTACCGTATTTATCGGCGTATAACACGCACCGGCGTATAACACGCACCCCAATTTAGGAGGGAATTTTAAGGAAAAAAAACTTTTAGGAGGGAAGTTGAAGGGAAAAAAACTTACATTTAAATGCCCTTCATTGCAGCCTTGTCAGTGCAGCCATGTCAGTGCAGCCTTGTCAGTGCAGCCTTCCCCAGTGCAGCCTTGTCAGTGCAGCCTTGTCAGTGCAGCCTTCCCCAGTGCAGCCTTGTCAGTGCAGCCTTGTCAGTGCAGCCTTCACCAGTGCAGCCTTGTCAGTGCAGCCTTCCCCAGTGCAGCCTTGTCAGTGCAGCCTTCCCCAGTGCAGCCTTGCCCCAGTGCAGCCTGGGATCCCCTGTCCCTGCTTCCAGGGCGAGTAGGTTCGGATAGCTCCGCTCGGGACTACGAGTGGAGCCGAAAGTAAACGAGAGCCGCCGGAAAGAGCCGAGGACCGGATCTGTGTACTTCGGCTCCGGCGGCGCCATTTTAAAATCGCGGTCCGCGATTTTGAAATTTGGACAGCTCGGGATCGGCGGGGATCGGCGTATAACACGCACCTGCGACTTTCCCCTGATTTTAAGGGGAAAAAAGTGCGTGTTATACGCCGATAAATACGGTACACACTTTGTGGGATCTTTAGGCTTTTGTCCGGGGCTGTGCACACAAAGCTACAGTAACTTCCTGTACTGGCCTCTGATTTTAGCATTCTCTAAAGTTGAGGAGTTGCTTGAAGTGGTTGTAAAGTTAATTTTTTTTTCTTAGAATAAAAAAACATGTTATACCTACCGACACCAAGAATGTCTGCCCTGGGAGACGTGGAGGGAGAACTGGAACCCAAAGAGGCAAAGCAAAGGATGGCACAGAGTAATAGGAAATGGATGATCCGCCACAGACACACAGAGTATAAGAGGTCCAGGTAATGTGCTACAGGTGTGTTCCAGTCCAAAAGAAGACTACCACTGGTACATATACTTTAAAAATAGTTGTATGCTATACTTTAAGCTTAAACGTTCTGGTGCGTGTAAATGCACCTCCAGCAGTAACGCTGGAGCCAGAGCCCAAAGTTAACCTGCCTGACAGTTTTTCTGGTGAACCCCATATGTTTTCCAACTTTAAAAATAGTTGTATGCTATACTTTAAGCTTAAACCTTCTGAAACACAGCGGGTCAGTCTGATTATTACATGGTTGCAGGGGGATCCCCAGTCTTGGGCATTTAGTCTGCCCACAGATGACCCAGTCAGAGGGTCAGTTGAAGCCTTTTTCAAAGCCTTAGGTTTACTGTATGATGATACTGACCCTGCCCATTCAGCTGAAGCTAACCTTAGCTCATTACGTCAGGATAAACACACTGTTGAACAATACTGTTATGATTTCTGCCGCTGGGCACCTGACTCATGGTGGAATGACCCAGCTCTAAGAAGCTAGTTCAGGTTAGGCTTATCAGACGCCATCAAAGACTCCTTAGTTCACTACCCTGAACCGAAGTCATTAAATGAAGCCATGCAAGTAGCCATCCGTATGGACAGGCGTTTACTGGAAAGGTGTATAGAGAGGTTTGTTTCTTTGCTCCCCAGTACGCTGCCCACCTCTTCTTCTTTTCCTGAGCCCTCTCAACCTCACCAGGAGGATGAGCCCATGCAAATTGGTGATACCCATTTATGCCCTGGGGAAAAGACTAGAAGGAGATCTCAGGGACTCTGCTTATATTGTGGCAACCACGGCCACTTTGTCGCTGACTGTCCTAATAAGTGGAGAAACGTGAAGATTTGGGTGCAGGTGGGGTCTGCTTCTATAGACCATACTCTGTCTGTTTCCCTCAGAGATGGCTTATTTGTTCCTGCACAACTTAGGTCTGCCAAGTTTTCTCACCACCTCTCCGCTTTCATTGATTCTGGTGCTGCTAGCAATTTAATTGATAGGGACCTAGCACACAGTCTACAGATTCCAGTGACTAAGGTGCACAGACGCTTCTCAGTCTTAGCCGTTGATAATTCTCCCTTGTCCATGGGTCTGGTGACCTTGTGTATGGTACCCATTACCCTGACCATTGGGGAATTTCACAGGGAGACAATCAGCTTCTACCTGATCTCTTTTCCTGCTTATCCACTTATCTCGGGGTATCCCTGGCTTAAACTTCACAACCCGCACATAGACTGGGTTGCAGAGGAGATTGGTCCTGGTCCCAGACCTGCATCCAGAACTGCATTAAAATCGCTGACCAGTTGCCCATGTATAAGTCTTGTGTGGCCAGTACCAGTCAAGACGCAGACAAGCCTATTGAATTTTCTACAGGACACCTCTCTATCTAGGTGCCATAGGCCTCCTCCTAGAAGCCAAACGTATCCGTTGCCTCATAGCCTTGATCCCTGTTTGGAAACTTCTTCTAAAGTCAAGTCCCCTGGATTACCTCTACCTTTGGCTATCGCTAAACTCCTTTGGACGCACAGCCAGGCTAACTTGTGCACAAGTTCCACTGTCGCTACACCTGGTGATGCAATTCAGACAGTCGCTACACCTGGTGATGAGATTCAGACAGACACCTGGCAATGCAGCCCAGTCGGTCACTGCATTAGTTCTGCCAGTCCAGCCCATGCCCATTGAACTTCCTGCTTTTTCTTAATCTGGACTCTCTGGTGAAGCGATTCAGATAGTCGCTACACCTGGCGATGCGGCCAAGCCTGCCACTGCATCGGTTATGCCAGTCCAGCCCATTGAACTTCCTGCTTTTTCTTAATCTGGACTCTCTGGTGATGCGATTCAGATAGTCGCTACACCTGGCGATGCGGCCCAGCCTGCCACTGCATCAGTTATGCCAGTCCAGCCCATTGAACTTCCTGTTTTTTCTTATTGAGGACTTTCTAATGATGCGATTCAGACAGTCGCTGAGCTTGGCGATGTGGCTCGATCAGCCACTGCATCAATTGTGCCGGTCTGGCCCATGCCCATTGAGCCTCCTGCTTTTTCTTATTCATTGCTTTCTGTAACCTGGCCTCACCCTACTTTTACTACACCCATTCTGACCGGTCTAGGAGGTTCAATCCACCCTTTGGATAAACTGCCTCATTCGGCCAGGTGGGGCTTTCAACCTTTTTTTCAGGGCTCTCTGTATTCCACTCATGTTTCAGCTGTCCGGCTTGACCCCTTCGACATGTCCCCTGCTAACCAGCGTGACCTTGTCGATCCACGGACCTCTGCCCAGTCTGATGGTCCCGTGGGTCCGGGAGCCCCTCCTCAGAGGGGGGGTAATGTCAGGATCACTTAAGTGCTCCTGCTCCTCACTCCAGTATCTGGGTGTTGGCTGTTCCATTCCCCCTGTCCGTGTTCACCTGGAAGGTGATTGATCTGGCCAGTCACCTGATATAAGCCAACTGGACACTCTATCCCTTGCTTGTGATAGAGACAGAGTTACCTGCATTTGTTCTTGATCAAGCCTCCCGTTTGTCTGCCCTTCTTTTCTGTTGGATTTCCCTGTTTATGAACCGGATCGGATATTGGACTATTCCCTGAACTCTGCCTGCCTTTTACTTAGACTGTCATTGGATCGGATATTGGACTATTCCCTGAACTCTGCCTGCCTTTTACCTGGACTGTCATAGTACCATGCTATCTGTCTGCTAAACTGCAAGTATCTGTTTGCTTTGCTCAGTTCGCATCTGCCTTGGCGTGGTGGCCAGCATTGTGTTTAAGTCCTGGGGGCAACCAAGTACCGGTAGGTCTGCTTGTCTTAAGGGAAAGGGGGCTGCTATAGGTGAAGCACACAGTAGCTAGCTATAGTGTCTGACAACCTGCGTTGGGGTAGACGTGACATTCGTGACATTCCAGTCATGGTACATTTATGCTAATACTGAGGAGATGGTGGGTTATCACAGTTTTGGTCCCTGATGGAACACTATATTTATTCCACTTGCAAAACATATGTAAGCAAACATTCCTTGTACTAAGCCATTTCTCGGGTATCGATAGAAATTGATGCCATGATGCCCAGTTTTGATTCTCGTGTATAGGGTATTGATGAGCCAAGAAATAAGAACTAGAATGATACACCATCCTTGCCATTTCTAGCACATTGTGTTCTTCCAGTTATTTCCCCAGACATGAGGAACCTCACCATATGTGTTGATTTTCCACGTACCAGTTTTGACAAATTGTTTGACTGCTGTGTAAACAACCCTATAACTTATAACTTTATTTAGTCTGAAAAACGCTGTGAGTGGCTCCCAATTGGACAGTTTCTTTGAAAGCTGCTCTCTTAATTGGAATTGGCCACCTCATCTCAAGCCGTGTACGTTTTCTGTGTAAATAGATTTCCCACAGACAGAAAAGCACCAAAGCCGAAGGGGTGTCCAGATTGAGCTTGCATCAATCAACAAGGCCTGGGGAGTGGAGCTTTTAGGAATATGTCAAGCGCAAGAAACGTCTGGTACAATTCTGCTGGCGTGTCTGCTATATTTATCGAGAGTGGTTTATGCTTCATTTTACAAGTACTTTCCTTGTCCATGGCCAATGAAAAATCATCTCCAGTCAGCAGGAAAGAAACCACGCAAAGTTCAAGAATGCAATGATAGAGTTCCTCATGGATAACACTCACTGCAGAAACGTGATCAGGATGCTCACTATCACTACTAAGACACTTGTTTGTGTTATATATGTATGTTTTGTTTAGAAGTCCTGTATCCCCATAGACATGTTACCTCCTGAAAGCTTTAGTCAAGGTGAAAATACTTTTTCTTTATGAAGTTTAAGCTGTCAACTCTGAGATGTACACAAGATAAAAAGAAAGCATGCAAACCACATAAGAAAAAAAAAGAAAAAAACATAAACATAACATAAAGAAAACATCCTGCTGTACAATATCAGACCTCATCTAGAAAGAGTGATCCACAAGCTGCACCACCACTGGTCACGAGGTCTCCTGTAGAGGCTTGGAAGGCCACAATGCCAAAGCATGTCTACAAAGTGTGGTCACTAACTTAACTATGTGTCAGGGAAATGGCCGAAGAATGGGTAATCCTGCCAGTACCCGTCATGGTTGCGCCAGACGAATCCCCGTGCGCACATTTGCCAACAGAGTTCACTCAGCGCACCCCAGCTGCCCTCTGCTAACCAGCTCATCCAGCAGCAGTACCAGCAATCCGTGCTTCTTTGGGCACCACACTCCCTGTATCACTCCCAGGGGTGAGTTGCACTTAGCCGCAAGGGGCGCCCTCTCAGCAACCCGGCCTCACACCCGAGACTTGACACTATGCGAGCACCTAAACTTGGGGCATATACAGTATATGGCTTTAAAAATTGAGAGCAGTAGGCAGAGGGGTCACAGGGGTCACAATTGCGACCTGGCCCCATGCTCCAGGGGGCCTGTGAGGATTCCGGTACACCTGGATAGGAGGAGTGATGGGGGCGGCATATAGAGGAACCGATCCCCTCCATTTTCCCCTTGCAGTCTTTTGGAAAATGGAGCAAATCAGTTCCTCTACATGTTGCCCTGCCACCCCTCCTATCCACCTCCTGCTGTCCCGAACTCCTTTGTGATCGCCCCCCCCCCTCTCCTCTCCCGCAGGCTGCTGTGGCGGGATCTGTCGGGATGGAGAGTGGGGTAGGCGACGGTAAACGTGTCATTTCCCAGCCCCTTCCTTGTCTTAATGAATAGTCACTGATCCTTACTAATCACTGACTCTGTTCATTCATAACCGAAGCATAGTAAACTGTTTACTCTGCTTGTGTTTGTAAATGAACGGGAAGCTCTGGACAGAGCTATTCATTATCAAAAACCATGAAATCAGGCGGAGACAGAAGTACAGTTAAATCACACTTGTTTAAAAGTAAAAAGAACAAACGTAGTCAAAACATAGCCAGAGTTCAGTAACCGGAACGGATAGTCAGCCAAGCCAGAATCAGGGACCAATGTATTGGAACAGCAAGCAGGATCTGGAGCCAGAAGGGATGTCAGCAAAGGAAGTCTTGAACAGGTTCATAGGAGATTTCTGTGATGTTGACCAAGGCGAAGGCAGACATCCTCTGGACTGGAAGGCTTAAGTAGGCAGGACTGATGAGCAGGATATCATCAACAGCTGAGTAACTGTGGAGAGATAGGAGCTGGCAATTAGCAAACAGCTGAGTGGCCAGCTCAGAGAAGGAAGGGCTGAGCCCAGCCCTGACAGTCATGTCCATTCAGTCTTCAGAGCCTGGGTGCCTTCAGGTTTTTTTTAGGGGTGCCTTTGCAAAATGCCTAAAAATTGTGAGTGTTTCTAGCCTCTCCCGGACCTCCCACAGTCCCCTGGGAGCTAGTCTCAGGCTTCCCAGTATGCATTGTGCAACAGCGTCATCACAACATCTCGGTGAATGCTGGGAGCACAGCATTCACCGCATCCAGGAAATACATGCTTGTGGGCTTCAAATGCCCACAATGAAGATGGAAACCGCCTTCAGTGAATTTTATAAGTTATTCTTTACAACGAAATCGGACACAGGCGGACTTATTACACAGAACATGTGAGTAGATAATCATGAGAAGAAAAGTTTGTGAATGAACTCCAAAAAAAAAAAACGATAGATAGGTGAACCCCCGCTTTAAGCTAAAAAAAAAAAAAACCTTCTGCATTTACAACCACTTTAAATACATTGTTTCATGACTGCAAGTTACCTTAAAACTGCGGCCTCTACACACGGCCAGCCAGGACTGCAGAACAGTAACTTGCTGTCCTAAACAACATGGCTTCACACCATTACACCCGGCTGACCGAAACAACACAGCTCCATTGTAGACCTGAACAATATGGCTTCAACTATTACTCCCACCAAAGGGTTAAGCACATCTGTTCTATGACTCCCGGACAGGAAAGGTTGTGCTATTTGCACAGTGATGAGGAAAGTACAGCGGCACCTGCTACTCCTTACAGTGGATAAGCAAACACTGAAACATTAACATGTCGTGTATGACATATCACAACCAAAGTGTTCTCCAGATCAGTGTCTGTCTGCTGGGACCCTGCAGAGACCACGTTACCTACATCTCCCCGCAGCTCAAACACACCCCCCGCCAACAACTATCCTCCACTCATCTCCAGTATAACAATGATTGATAGGTAGAGCCCACAGTACTGGCACTATTATTCTGGCATGTACCTGGCTTACATCTACTAAATCCTTCTCGGTGTCCATTGTTCAGATACAGTATGTAGAATATAGAATATAGAAAGATAGCTGTTTATAAAAGGGGTCCAAAGATTTACAGTGTTCTACAGTGCCTTTGAAAAAGTATTCACACTCCTTGAAATTTTCCCCATTTTGTCATGTTACGACCAAAAACATAAATGTATTTTATGTGATTGGCCAACACAAAGTGGCACATAATTGTGAAGTGGAAGTAAAATGATAAATGGTTTTCAACATTTTTTACAAAGTGTGGCGTGCATTTGTATTCAGCTCCCTTTACTCCGATAGCCCTAACTAAAATCTAGTGGAACCAATTGCCTCCAGAAGTCACCTAATTAGTAAACAGAGTCCCACCTGTGTGTAATTTAATCTCAGTATATTGCGCTTAGAGCAAACTATACTTTATTCAATTGGGGTTTACATCTATTTTAACATACTGGATATCTAGAAACAACATGGACATATCGAAAAGCAGCAAAGAAAAAAATGTTAACACAACAGAAAACTCTAAATAAATCATGCACTGGGGTAAGACAACAGCTCAGCAAAAACCAGTAGGACTGCATTCATATTACATCTCCTCCATCAGGATTTTATTTAATAGAATCTTTACACCAAATTAACCCGGCAGTTTTACATCATACAGTGCACTTATGTCAGACTGCCTATTACTTCACTCATCAGTATTCATTCCGCTAATGGAAAGCGTGTTTGTATCTTGCATGCTATTACTGACAAAACTCTTTTGCTCATCTCAGTTATTGGTAGTACTAAGGGAAACTCCACCCAAAACTGGCCCTTTCAGTGCTGGCTGGAATTTTGAGTGATATTCTGGCTTCTCATGCAGCATCTTTAAAGGCTATGTTCGCCTTTTTTTTTTTTTTCTACATTCCAGTTCCCTTATGTACCAAAATACCATTAATGTACCTCGGTTGCAGAAAAATAAAAGCTTTCTTTGGCCTTACCTTAGCCCTGCTGTGTTCCATAGAAAACTTCATTAATTCCTAGTATGTAGATTTAGGACGTCAGAACCGGTAAAACACAGGAAGCAGTGTACCAGCTGACCTCATTAGCACAAACCGTGCACCCATCAACCATCTTCGCACAGCATACCCGGCATCCCTCCAGGCATGCATTTGCCTGCCTTGTCAATGTAATCTGCCACAGCTGCTATTTTTGCACAGCATTCCTCCAGATGTGCCCGGGTCGAATGATTGTCAGGGCTCGGCTTCTGCCAGCCCCTTTTTGCTATTTAAACAGCTTAGCTCATTTCCTCCTTGCCCCTGCATGGTCTATGATCTCCAGTGTGTTCCTGCCTGTGTTCCTGTGTATGACTTGGCCTGACTGACTTCTCTTCCAATATCTGTTCCTGATTTTGCTCCTTACTACGCTGACTTCTGGCTTCCTGACTCCGGCTCGTCTGATTTCCCGCTCTGCCATTCAAACTGTGGCCTCAGTTTTTGACTATGTTCCTGAACTGTGTTATTTTTTGCTATTGCATTAAAGGTGTGATTTTAAATGCAATTTATGTCGCCGCCTGGTTCCTACCAATGCTAAGCTCTCTGGGGCCGCGGGTTGGACACCCCTGATGAAGTGCAAGGGCATGCCTGATTGGATACAGAGTGAATAGATAGATAAGCGGGTCTTCCTATACCATAGTTTTGGCAAATCTAAAGGAAATTGTAAAGATTGTATAAACAATAACAACAATTTTCTTTAGATTTACGAAAACTATGGAAAAGGATGACCCACCTATCTATCTATTCACTCTGTATCCAATCAGACAGGCCCTTGTACTACATCAGGGGTGTCCAACCTGCAGCCCGGGCCCCTCTGGAGAGACGCTAGGGATGCCCTGCAAACATAGCAGCCATGGCAACAACACTGACAAGGCAGGCAAATGCACACCTGTAGGGATTCTGGGGATGTAAACATAGTTGATGGGTGCAGATTGTGTGTGCTAATGAGGTCAACTGGTGAACTGCTACCTGAGTCTTACTGGCTTCTATGTCCTAAATTTACATACCAGCAAGTCCTGAAGTTTTCTCTGTAAAACAGCAAGGCTAAGGTAAGGCCTTGTTCCAAAAATCAAAGAAAGCTTTTATTTTTCTGCAACAGAGGTACAGTACATTAATGGTATATTGTTACATAGGGGACCTGGGATTTAAAAAAAAAAAAGGTGAACTTAGCCTTTAAGGCTTTTCGAGGTGGCCACCATGATGGTGTCTTGGTTGGTTCTGCCTAATGATAACAAATGATAGTCCAGGTATAAGAAAAAAACACTTTTAATTTGGGCTTGTGGGAAAGGTGGAGGCAGAGGATCCCTCTATCCACCTTGGTTGTGTGTATGGAGGAATCAGTTTTTGTGTTTTTGTTCAAAAAAGATAGATCTATGGCCAGCCTCACACTGTAAGGATAATTTGGGTTTTCAATTATTTGTATAGACATGATGATCCCAACTGATCTTCAGCTCTAATTTCTTTTTGAGGGGTAAAAATATTGCATAAACATATACAGTGGGGACTGCTGCATTTTTCCTGCACTGGACTGTACTGGAACGCAATAAAATAAAAATAAAAATTGCACTGGAACACATCAAAAATGCACCGGTCCCCAGTACAGTGAAAAAAAAACACGGAAAAAAGAAGAAAAAAAGTATCTGGAATGCATCTGGAAACGCGTGGACCTCAGACTGGGGCGAAGGTTCATCTTGCAACGTGACAACAACCCTAAGCACACAGCCAAGATAACAAAGGAGCAGGGCTTTTTTTTTTTTTTTTTCAGGGGGAACTTGGTGGTACTCAGTTCCACCACCTCTGGCTCAGACCCTTTGGTGCCTGCTCACTGCAATCACTTGTAAACACAGAAGTCTGGTTTCTGTGTTTACAAGTGACTGCTCTGCATTCTGTGTGTAACCCCCATGAACTGTGCACTCTGTATGTAATGCAATCCTGATATTAAATGCCCCTTTAAGACCCTTCTACTGTTTGTGAAATATGACCACACCCACTATTTGATGTGATTTGGAGTGACTATGGGACAACTCTGTGAATGTCCTTGAGTGGCCCAGCCAGAGCCCAGACTTGAACCCGATTGAACATCTCTGGAGAGATCTGAAAATGGCTGTGCATCAATGCTCTCCATCCAACCTGATGGAGCTTGAGAGGTCCTGCAAAGAAGAATGGGAGAAACTGCCCAATAATTGGTGTGCCAAGCTTGTATCATCATACTCAAAAAGACTTGAGGCTGTAATTGGTGCCAAAGGGGATTCAACAAAGAATTGAGCAAAGGCTGTGAGTACTTATGTACATGGAATGTTTTTGTTTTTTATGTTTAAAAAATTGGCAATTATTTCAAACAAACTTCTTTCACGTAGTCATTATAGGGTATTGTTTGTAGAATTTTGAGGAAAATAATGAAATGAATCTATTTTGGAATAAGGTTGTAACATAACAAAATGTGGCAAAAGTAAAGCGCTGTGAATACTTTCTGGATGCATTGTATATGCAGTAAAGCATGCTTGTTATTCTCACTGTGGAACCTAAGGGGTTAATCCTCAACATTGTAAAAAAAAAAAGCTGTGTGATCCTGTCTTCTCTAATCCTCCCCTTCTTTCACTGCCCCCAATCTATCTCTTGATAGTACAAAGCCTCTGGAGTCACTCTGCACGTGCTCAGTTTTGTGTGTATTGCCAGAGAGGTTTTTTTTTCTTGGAAGGGTGCATGTGATCAGCACAGGGCCAATCAGCACTGTCAAGAGGGTCAGGGGTCCTGCAGCCTTATAGAACAGTCAGAGTAGAATGAAAACTCCTCCTACAAGTTTTAACCAGATAGAAGTCACAAGACTGCTATATACTGCTGATGGGAAAATGTAGTGTATTTAGCAGTTTATATTCAATTAATTGCATTTCCATGTTAGGAGCTAAATTGAGGAAAAGGACCTCCAAGGTAGTATTCTCAGGAATACTACCAATACCTCGAGCCACACCAGAAAGGCAGAGAGAGATTAGGGAAGTAAACAAGTGGCTGAGGAGCTGGTGCAGTAAGGAGGGATTTGGGTTCCTGGAGGACTGGGCTGACTTCTCAGTTGATCACCAGTACTATAAAAGGGACGGACTGCACCTAAATGAGATGGGAGCAGATCTGCTGGGAGTAAAGATGGGCAGAAAAGTTAGATGGGTTTTTAAACTAGGTGACGGGGGGGGGGAGGGGCCAGAGGTAGACATAGTCAGTGCGGAACACAGTCCAGAGGGTAGTATTGGGGGCATCAGTGATAGGTTGACTAAAGCACATAAACCCAAGGTGAGTACAGTAGCAAGTCCTGGTTGCAATCTCGGAACACCCAATAAGAGGATATTATGTGACCGGCTCTAAGCTACGTGGCATGTTCACCAATGCCAGGAGCCTGGCGAACAAGATGGGTTAGCTAGAGATACTGCTGTACGAGGAGGATTTGGATTTTGTGGGAATTTCAGAGATCTGGTTCAACAGCTCCCATGATTGGCTGGCAACCATTCAAGGGTATACCCTTTATTGCAGGGATAGAGAGGGTAAAAAAGGGGGAGGGGTTTGTCTTTATATCAAGAATAATGTACAAGTGAATGTGAGAGATGATATCACTAAGGGAGCTAGGGAAGAGGTGGAGTCCTTATGGGTAGAGCTCCAAAGGGATGAAGCTAAGGGGAAAATAATACTGGAAGTATGCTATAGGCCCCCTAACCTGAGGGAGGAGGGGGAGACGGACCTCCTATCACAATTTGGATTAGCAGCAAGGATGGAAAGTGTTATCATAATGGGGGATTTTAATTATCAAGACATAGACTGGGCGGAGGGAACCACGCATTTGTCTAAGGCTCTGTCAGAAACCATGAATCAGACCAAGACAGAAGTACAGTTAAATCACACTTGTTTAACAATAAAAGTAAATAGAACAAACGTAGTCATAACATAGCCAAAGTTTGGTAATTGGAATGGATAGTCAGACAAGCCAGAAAGTCAGGAAGCCAGAGACCAGTGTAGTGGAACAGCAAGCAGGATCTGGAGCCAGAAGGCATGTCAGCCAAGCAAGTCTTTAACAGGAACGCAGGAGATAGATAGTCTCTGTGATGTTGACCAAGGCGAAGGCAGAGATCATCTGGGCTGGACGGCTTAAGTAGGCAGGACTGACGAGCAGGATATCATCAACGGGTGAGTCACTGTGGAGAGATAGGAGCTGGCAATTAGCCGACAGCTGAGCGGCCAGCTCAGAGGAAGGAAGGGCTGAGCCCAGCCCTGACAGGCTCACCAGTTCCTAAATGTCTTGCAGGACAATTTCATAGGTCAGATGGTAGACGTACCAACTAGAAATAAAGCGTTACTAGATCTACTGACTACCAACAATACAGACCTAATCACGGATGTGGAACTACAGGGCAATTTAGGAAACCGGGATCACAGATCAATTGGCTTCAGTATAAATCACACAAATAGGCAACGTAAGAGAAATACAAAGACACTGAATTTCAAAAGAGCCAACTTCCCTAAACTACATACCTTGCTAGAAGGCATAAATTGGGATAAAATCTTAGGAACAAAGAACACGGAGGAGAGATGGGTTTGCTTTAAGAGCATATTAAATAAGGGCATTACCCTTATTGAGTAATAAATTTAAAAGAGCGAACAAAAGTCCTGGAAGGCTTAACTCCAATGTAAAAATGCATATAAAAGCAAAAGAGAAGGCCTTCAAAAAAATACAAGGTTGAGGGATCATCATCAGCATTCAGACTTTATAAAGAATGCAACAAGAAATGTAAGGGTGCAATTAGGGCGGCTAAGATAGAACACAAAAGACACATAGCGGAGGAGAGCAAAAAAAATCCCAAGAAATTCTTTAAGTATGTAAACAGTAAAAAGGGAGGACAGGCCCCATAAAGAATGAGGAAGGACATCTGGTTACAAAGGATGGGGAGATGGAGAAGGTAATGAATTTATTCTTCTCCTCAGTCTTCACAAAGGAATCTGGGGGCTTCGGTATCCAAAACTGCAGTGTTTATCCTCGTGACATATCACAGGAAGCACCCTCATAAATCACCGGGATCGGATGGCTTGCACCCGAGGGTACTTAGGGAACTCAGTCAAGTAATTACCAGACCATTGTTCCTAATTTTTACTGACAGTCTACTGACTGGAATGGTACCAGCGGATTGGAGAAAAGCCAATGTAGCACCAATATTTTAAAAAGGGCCAAAATACATCCCTGGGAATTACAGACACGTTAGCCTAACATCAATAGTATGCAAGCTCTTGAAGGGGATGATAAGGGATTTTATACAAGATTTTAGTAATGAAAACGGTATCATTAGCAGTAATCAGCATGGATTCATGAAGAATCATTCTTGCCAAACCAATCTGTTAACCTTCTATGAGGAGGTGAGTTGCCATCTAGATAAAGGAAGGCCGTAGATGTGGTGTATCTGGATTTTGCAAAAGCATTTGACACAGTTCCCCCATAAACGTTTACTGTACAAAATAAGGTCCGTTGGCATGGACCATAGGGTGAGTACATGGCTTGAAAACTGGCTACAAGGGCGTGTTCAGAGGGTGGTGATAAATGGGGAGTACTCAGAATGGTCAGGGGTGGGTAGTGGGGTCCCTCAGGGTTCTGTGCTGGGACCAATCCTATTTAATTTGTTCATAAACGATCTGGAGGATGGGGTAAACAGTTCAATCTCTGTATTTGCGGGCGATACTCAGCTAAGCAGGGCAATAACTTCTCCTCAGGATCTGGAAACCTTGCAAGAAGATCTGAACAAATGAATGGGGTGGGCAACTACATGGCAAATGAGGTTTAATTTAGAAAAATGTAAAATAATGCATTTGGGTGGCAAAAATATTAATGCAATCTATACACTGGGGGGAGAACCTCTGGGGGAATCTAGGATGGAAAAGGACCTGGGGGTCCTAGTAGATAATAGGCTCAGCAATGGCATGCAATGCCAAGCTGCTGCTAACAAAGCAAACAGACTATTGGCATTAAAAAAGAGATTAACTCCAGAGATAAAACAATAATTCTCCCACTCTACAAGACTCTGGTCCGGCTGCACCTGGAGTATGCTGTCCAGTTCTGGGCACCAGTCCTCAGGAAGGATGTACTGGAAATGGAGTGAGTACTAAAAGCTAATACAAAGCTAATAAAGGGTCTGGAGGACATTAGTTATGAGGAAAGTTTGCAAGCACTGAACTTATGCTCTCTGGAGAAGAGACGCTTGAGAGGGGATATGATTTCAATTTACAAATACCGTACTGGTGACCCCACAATAGGGATAAAACTTTTTCGCAGAAGGGAGTTTAACAAGACATGTGGCCACTCATTAAAATTAGAAAAAGCGATTTAACCTTAAGAGCGTCAAGAATGTGGATTTCCCTTCCACAAGTGGTGGTCTCAGCGGGGGGCATCAATAGTTTCAAAAAACTATTAGATAAGCACCTGAACGACCACAACATACAGGGATACACAATGTAATACTGACATATAATCACACATAGGTTGGACTTGATGGACTTGTGTCTTTTTTCAACCTCCCCCTACTATGTAACTATGTTCTGTGTACTGTGGGAGACCAGGTACAGTGACTGCAGGCTCCTGGGTTTAGTAACACTTTAATTGAACAAGCTAAATTAGAAGCCGATTGGCTACCATGCACAGCTGCATCAGATTTTGCACTCACCAGTTTTAGTAAATCAACCCCAGTTTATGTACTTGGCGGCAATCAAACTCTATTATGGCAAGACAAGATAGCTGACCACTTAGACATCAGTATCATATAATATTATTAATAATAATACATTTAAACAGTACAATGAAAGGTCTTTTATTTGCCAAGGGTTGCAGTTCGCAGTGTAAACAGATATGAAAGAGTGCGCCGCTTTATAATAATCTCTCATCCTTCTTTAATCAAATGTGCAAATAGCAAAGTTACCGCACCTATTGCCTGGGAAACAGTTTTTATGACAACGGTGACAAGTAAATGCAGAGGATTCTTGGAACCGACTTAAAATTATGTCTGCAAGCGCTTTGATGTTCTTGTTTACATGTAAAACAGCAGCCTGCAGAAAGTAATATTGAAGCTCATTACCGGATACATATACACAAAGGAAGAAAAAAAATGCCACAAGATAAAAAGCAATTTTGTAACATTTGTAAAGGCATGTTTAAAATAGAATACAAAATAAATAAATGATCTTGATAACAATGTAGGCCAAGTGCCGTGTCACTGATAACCAATTCTTCCTAGGTGGTTGCACACATAAAAGAGCAATCCTAGATTTTCCAATATAGCCAGATTCAGAAAGCTTCAAATGGATGGCAGTGCTATAACAGCTTCAACTCTTCTGGGAAGGCTGTCTACAAGGTTTAGGAGTGTGTCTATGGGAATGTTTGACCATTCTTCCAGAAATGCATTTGTGAGGTCAGGCACTGATGTTGGACGAGAAGGCCCGGCTCGCAGTCTCTGCTCTAATTCATCCCAAAGGTGTTCTATCGGGTTGAGGTCAGGACTCTGTGCAGGCCAGTCAAGTTCCTCCACCCCAAACTTGCTCATCCATGTCTTTATGGATTTTGCTTTGTGCACTGGTCCTAATCATTTGGTGGAGGGGGGATTATAGTGTGGGGGTTGTTTCTCAGGGGTTCAACTTGGCCCCTTAGTTTCAGTGAAGGGAACTCTTAAGGCGTCAGCATATCAAGACATTTTGGCCAATATCATGCTCCCAACTTTGTGGGAACAGTTTGAGGACGGCCCCTTCCTGTTCCAACATGACTGCGCACCAGTGCACCAAGCAAGGTTCATAAAGACATGGATGAGCGAGTTTGGGGTGGAGGAACTTGACTGGCCTGCACCTTTGGGATGAATTAGAGCGGAGACTGCGAGCCAGGCCTTCTCGTCCAACATCAGTGCCTGACCTCACATATGTGCTTCTGGAAGAATGGTCAAACATTCTAATAGACACACTCCTAAACCTTGTGGACAGCCTTCCCAGAAGAGGTGAAGCTGTTATAAGTGTAATGCCCCGTACACATGGTCGGACTTTGTTCGGACATTCCGACAACAAAATTCTAGGATTTTTTCAGACGGATTTTGGCCCAAACTTGTCTTGCATACACACGGTCACACAAAGTTGTCGGAAAATCTGATCATTCAAAATCCGATGGAAAATGTGTGATGGAGCCTACACACGGTCGGAATTTCCGACAACAAGGTCCTATCACACATTTTCCGTCGGAAAATCTGACCGTGTTTACGGGGCATTAGAGTGGGCCAACACAATATTGAACCCTACGGACTAAGACTGGGATGCATTAAAGTTCATGTGTGTGTGTAAAGGCAGGTGTCCCAATACTTTTAGTAATATAGTGTATCATCACAACCACTTTGTGCATCCAGGTTGAACTATACCGCCTTTTTTTCAGGACAAATTGGGAAAAGGAAACCTGGCCCAAAATAGTAGAAAAAAACATTTTTTTCTAAATGTAGCTGTATATTTCTTGCTACTACCATAACCTACCACCAAAGAAAAACCCAAAATAAATTTTCCTTCTCTGGACGATCGCAGAGATACCACATATGTGTATTTGTGGTTTGTACTCGTAATACAGCCCAGAAACAATAGTGCGCATTTTGTTTTTGTTTTTTTGTCCTACCTAAAACACACATACAGCACATACCTCATATTTTTATGACAGTGCCAATGCTATTATTTCAGACCTTGTTCATCAGCATACCTCGTAACTGATGCTATGATGCACATTACTTCATACTTTCAAGACCCTTAAACCTTATACTACCATATATTTGTATTTCCACACAGTGAGCTGCCCTGCAGGACTTTTGGGAACAATTTGGGTCCACGCTCTCTTTTCTTTTTCTCATTGCCATGCTGCCCCCCACGCCTGGCCTCGGTCCTCTGGCTGGGTTCTCGGTGTCTTCAGCTCCCGGGGGAGATGCTCTCTGCCGACCCCTACCTGGGTTCAGTGTCTGTAGCCTTGGTCTTACAAGTAAGTATGGGATGATCGGTTCAGGCTTCTTGCTTCTATCCAATCATAACCGATACTCTAATTATATGCTTTAACCTGTTTTTACAGACAGCAGATATGCACATCAGCCCCTGATGAAGCGAGGAAAGCTCGCGAAACGCGTCGGGTTAGAGCTGTACCATGCATACCTGTATCACATGTATTACTATTATATTATGGCTATGTTTTAGGATTACAATGCAATGTTGCTGTTTTATGAACCTGTTCATCCATGCTCATGTCCTACTATGGATTATGTTGTTGTTCTCAATAAAATATTTGTACTTCTATACTTGTTTACCCTTTGATCACCATTTACACCTCATTTAAAGTCCCATGGGCGACGTCCGTTTCTCTCTCTACCTAAAACACACTGACACTGATACTAATTTGAAAAATAAAATCCTGTTCAAAATATACTGACCCTGACTTGACCCAAACACTAAGCCTGATGCCCCGATGACATCAATTCCGATGAAACGCGTAGGGTGGAGTCCATGCTCGTTACGTCACCACGCTTGCAGATCCCATGAGGCTGTCAGTTTGATTCCCGGGACTGGTATATGCTGCATATATGCTCATTTTAACTATCACATTGTATATTTTTTTACTTTTAATACATTTTATATACAATTTTACACCATGGGAATATTTTAGATTTATTTCTATTTATGAAATGCTGGACTAATTACCCTCCATCGCCTATGAGAGCGTATCCATCTAAAGGGAAGAAAGTAGTTAAGGACTTCCACTTTAACCACTTCAAATGACGGCCCTCCAGATCGGCTGCTCTCCTGACAGGGGGGTCTGTGCTGATTGTTTATCAGTGCAGCCCCCCCTCGGATGCCCACCCAGGACCACCAGAATGCCGCCAGGACCACCAGGGATTGCCACCACACTGGACCACCAGGTATGCCACCCTAGACCACCAGAGAAATGCCAATCAGTGCCCAGGCAGCTGCCAATCAGTGCCCAGGCAGCTGTCAATCAGTGCCCATGCCCAATGCCTGCCAGTGCCATCAGTGATGTCTATTAATGCCATCTATTATAGCCGCATATCAGTGCCCATCAGTGCCGCCTATCAGTGCCACCCATAAGTACCCACCAGTGCAGCCTTTCAGTGCCCATCAGCGTCACCTATCAGTGCCACCCATGAGTGCCCATCAGTGCCGCCTATCAATGCCCATCAATGGTGCATATCAGTGCCTCTTATCAGTGCCCGCCAGTGCCACCTTATTGGTGCCACCTCATCGGTGCCGCCTTGTCAGTGCCCGTCAGTGCTGCCTTATCAGTGCCCATCACTGAAGGAGAAAACTTACTTATTTACAAAATTTTATAACAGAAACAAAAGAAAAAAATTTTTTTTTTCAAAATTTTAGTTTTTTTTTATTTGTTTAGCAACAAATAAACGCAGAGGTGATCAAATACCATAAAAAGAAAGCTCTATTTGTGGGAACAAAATGATAAAAATTCTGTTTGGGTACAGTGTAGCATGACCGCACAATTAGCGACAGCGCTGAAAGCTGAAAATTGGCTTGGGCAGGAAGGGGGGTATAAGTGCCCTGTATTGAAGTAGTTAAAGTAGAACTATGGGCATTTTGTATAGAGCAAATTAGGGTTATAACCCCCTGTCAGATTTTTGTTCGTCATCTGTGTCCCACTGAGGAGATTTCCCTTCACTTCCTGTCCCATATGGAAACAGGAAGTGAGAGGAAATCCCTGCAAATTATGGGAATTTCTTGGGGACCCCCAGGTCACCAGAACTAGTGTCCCGATTGGAATTTTTCCCCTCTATTACTTTTCTGGGGTCAACCCAACATTTGGGATTTTCTTTTACTTTCACTTTCAAGGATAATGGTAAACAGGACAAACAGAGAGGAGAAATCTCTCTATCGGGGACACAGAGGGCAAAAAAACGTCCAGGTGTTTTAATCTATCTCCAGTCTATCCAAAACGGAAAAAAAAATGTTTTGCCTTTAGTTATACTTTCTCTTTCCACACTACGCTCATGACTCTTATAACTTAGAGTCCATTCTCTTTGGCAAGCAGCCATTTTTGTACATGGTGCAGGAACACCTGGGCGATTCACTTCTTCGTTTGACATCCATATTCACATTTAAAGTGCAAGTTGGACTTATATTGAGCACTGGATATTTTCACTACCTTGAAATCCAATAAGAGGTTCTGTCATTGGGCTGTTATTATTTATGGGACTTTGCATATGGTTTAGTTTGATGTTCACATTGCTTATCACTATTTGAATTTTTTTTGTCAATTAACAGCGTAGAAAATTTTCTATTACACAAACACTAACCCTGGCACTGACCTAGATCAAACCTTGGTCTACATATTTTTTCTTTATTTTTTCTTATTTATTTATTTTTCTACACACACTTTTTTTTCCCCCCTCTGCAAGTTGAGAGAAAGATACAATGTATCTTTCCCCTGAATTCACAGAGATAGAGAAAAAAACACAGGGGCAGGTTTCACAGTGACTGATCCCTGTGGTAGCCAAGGAATCTGGAGTTCCAGGTCCTGATCTTTAGCATGGGGCCTAGGGCTCTAGGTGAGACCCCGGTCTCTGTGCTGGGAGCATGCGGTGCGGCATGCTCACAAGGGGAGATACGCGGAAGTGGGGCCGCACATATGTGTTACGTCGGCATCAAGGGGTTGAAGAAGTTCTATCATTATCATTATTTACAGTTCTGTCCCCTGTGGGACAGAGTACATGAGGTACTATGCCCCATGTTTTTAAGTGCTTTCTTACACTAGATATGAGGTCCGACCTCCTCCCCTCCTGCCCTCCAGCTATGAAAGAGACAGTTGATATAGGACTATTCCCAAGTTGGGAGCATGAAATTGTCCAAAATGCCTTGGTATGCTGGCGCCTTAAGAGTTCCCTTCACTGGACCTAAGGGGCCAAGCCCAACCCCTGAAAAACAACCCCACACCATAACCCCCCCTCCACCAAATGATTTGGACCAGTACACAAAGCAAGGTCCATAAAGACATGGATGAGTGAGTTTAGGGTGGAGGAACTTGACTGGCCTGCACAGAGTCCTGGCCTCAACCCGACAGAACACCTTTGGGATGAATTCGAGTGGAGACTGCGAGCCAGGCCTTTTCGTCCAACATCAGTGCCCGACTTCACAAATGCGCTTCTGGAAGAATGGTCAAACACTCCCACAGACACACTCCTAAACCTTGTAGACGGCCTTCCCAGAAGAGTTGAAGCTGTAATAGCGGCAAAGGGTGGGACAACTCAATATTGCACCCTACGGACTAAGACTGGGACGTCATTAAAGTTCATGTGCGTATAAAGGCAGGTGTCCCAATACTTTTGACAATACCGTGTATATACAAATATTAATTCAGTTTTGACTATATGCACACATTATATTGACTGAACTATGACCGTCTAGTGTTGTTCTGCTTTGAGAAAATGCCAAGTAGTCATGTTACAGATTAGAGAATGAAAAATGGGATGTATAGATATCAATAGAGGAGATCTATGAGCTGTGGTATGTGCAGTGTCCATGGAAATTCTATTAGAGCCTCCATAGTGCTACATATATGAGATAAATTGTTAGGAGGATTGAGAGATGTAAAACTAATATAACATATGAGCTTGAGGACCCCCGACGACCAGTCCAGGCCAGCTGCTCCACTCCATCTCTCCCAATAAAGGACCTCATGCTTTGTAATAATAAGTTATCAGCTGGTGTCCCCACTCACATCCCTTCCTTTGAGGCTCCATGTGTTGTGCCTTTTCCTTACAGTTAGCCTGTGGCGAGCCACAGATGAAGATGAAATAATCATCGTGGGGATATCTCTCTCTCGCCTCAAGCACGTATCCAGGGCTCCTTGCTGGCCTTTCCCCTGCTTCTCCAGATGGCCAAGACTCCAAATAGCAGCTTCATCCATCATCTCCAGCTTATATCCTGAGGTCCACCGTGAATTATTAGCACTGTCTTAGTTTTCTTCCAGCCCGAAAGCTCATATTTACCTAAACGTCCTACCTCACAAGACGAAACGATGGCTGGGCTTTTCTCCCAAAGCGGTGGATGATAAAATATCACTTCTATTTAAGCAACGTATTGTTTTTTTTGCCTTTTTTGAGCCTGCGCTGTTTGAAATTAAACACCATGCAGCACAATATGTGGAAATTGGCCACACAAAAAGACCTTGTTTGATAAAAAAAACAACCACCCAATCTGTGAAGACAATATACAGTTTATGATACTTCTATTAAATTTTACCTGCTGTGAAAGAAAAAGAGAGGAAATGGCTGAAAGAGGTTTGAGGAGTTCAGCTGTCATGGTCAAGGGTCAGGCTCAGAGACCAGTAGCTATAACAGTAGAGCAGCTACCACGACCAGCAGGATAGGTATACAAGCAGGTCACCCTTGCGGATGACACAGGCTCACCTAAGTTGTGGGGTCCAACTACAAACTCGTATTTACCAGAGCTCCTAATGGTGGAGATGGGTTTTGCTGCGTGTTAGTGCCAGATTGCGGTTCTTAGGATCACCCCACCAGTAGGTGAGCAAGCCAGGCGACAGTAGTAGATAAAAAAAGTAGGGATCAAGCATAAGCGTAGTCAGTAAATGAGCCGAAGGTTTATTTATTTTATTTTATTTACTTCAGGTACTTATATAGCGCCGTCAATTTAATCAGCGCTGTACGTATACATTGTACATTCACATCAGTCCCTACCCTGAAGGAGCTTACAATCTAAGGTCCCTAACTCACATTCATATATATACATACTAGGGCCATCTCAGACAGGAGCCAATTAACCTACCAGCATGGAGTGTGGGAGGAAACCGGAGCACCTGGAGGAAACTCACGCAGGTACAGGGAGAACATGCAAACTCCAGGCAGGTAGTGTCATGGTTGGGATTCGAACCAGCGACCCTTTTCGCTGCTAGGTGAAAGTGCTAACCACTACACCACTGTGCTGCCCTGGGTTGGTAACAAGTGTTTGCTGGTTAGGGATCACGCAGAAGTGTAGTCAAGGAACAAACCAAAGGTCAGTAACGAGTGGTAGTGAAGATACCGACGGCGGCAGGAGTGACGAGAGCAAGATATCAGCTGGGGAGAGCACAATAATCTGGAAAACAGGAAGTCCAAAGGCATGGCTTAAATAGGAAGTTCATGGGAGGAGCAAAGGGTTCAAGGTTCAAGAGGAACAAGTCGTAAGGCAAGGTTGTCTAACCAATCAGGCAGGGAGCTATCCAGCATTTCAGGTGGCTCAATAAGAAGATTTACTGCCAGACACAGAGGTCCTGGGTTCAGATCTAAGCTCTGACATCAGCATCTCACAAAAAATAATTCAATAATTCAAAAAAGAAAAAAAAACCTGAAAACAATATTTAAGGGCAGAGTTTATAAGACTTGATGTTTCTATCCCTATGGTAAATCAGCACTCTTGATGTTGGGAATGGGATAATGACAAGGGGAGGGGTAGGCACATCATCTGGATAATCAGATGACACCCTCCATCTTTGGCTTTTTGTTCATAAACCCACAGAACCAGCAGGATGCTTCTGGTTGGAGTTAGTTGCGTAGATACTCCTATTTTTAGAAATGGATAGTGATGGTGAGATGATGGTGTGATGGTGTAGATGGTGTTATACAGTGGGTGTGCCGCTGCTTATAACAACATATACCTCATAAGGGACATAAATCTCTCCCCTTATGGTGGTAACTAGCATTCACAGCACCCCCTGGCTGTATATGGATATCCAGGACCCTCAGAAAGCTGTCCCTCCTTTTCTTTATTTCCACTGCCCCAGCAGTCTCATACATATGCGGAAATATTAAAAACAACCTCCATAAAACAAGATTTATTAAAAGATAAGTAGTATTGCACTTACATTGAAGTAAAGTTCAACGAGCATAAAACCAGGAAGTCTGGAACACGATACCCTCCACAGATCCAAAACCGGTACTAATGCAATGACGCTGTAGCTCCACCCTACACGTTTTGTCGCAACAACATTATCAGGAGAGGCCTCCTGATGGGTTTGGGGTTCGTGGACCCAAAATACAAAACAACCCGAAGTCAAAAGGAAAAAACAAAACAATCCAAAGTCAAAAATGTTGCTGAGGGTCGAATGCCAGAAGAGGAGGTTGGACAATAGCAGAGGTCAAAGCCGTGTGAACCATAATAAAGTGCTAATTTCTAGAGACAGACAGGACGGAGACAAACAGTTGTGTCACAAGCGGGTGGCAAAGGTTCACAAATGAGGGGCAACACCTGAGAGTGCCCGGTGTTCATTATTCTGATGATGAAGATGGAAATGTACAAACTGTACACTCGGGCTGCGGCTCCCACTTGTGGCTCAAATAAGACTAATGCCGCGTACACACGGTCGGACTTTTCGGCTACAAAAGTCCGACAGACTTTCGACTGACTTTCGACGGACTTTCTAACGAACGGACTCGCCTACATACGATCACACAAAAGTCCGACGGATTCGTATGTGATGACGTACACCAGACTAAAATAAGTAAGTTGATAGCCAGTAGCCAATAGCTGCCCTAGCATGGGTTTTTGTCCGTCGGACTAGCATACAGACAAGCGGATTTCTGGGTCCGGCGGAGTTAAGACGTAAAGATTTGAAGCATGTTTCAAATCTAAAGTCCGTCAGATTTGCGGCTGGAAAAGTCCGCTGAAAGTCCGGGGAAGCCCACACACGATCGGATTGTCTGCCGCATTTGGTCCGTCGGTGTCCGTCGGACTTTTGTAGACGAAAAGTCCGACCGTGTGTACGCGGCATAACAGTAGAGCTAATAGGACTTGGAGTTTCAATCACTAAGATAAGTTGGCACTCTTGATGTTGAGAATGATGTAATGAAAAGGGACAGTGTAGGTATATCAACGGGGTCATCAGGTGGGCACCCTCCTTCACTGACGTTTAATTGATGAACCCACTGTGTCTCCAAAAGGCTAAACAAAGGGGAAAAAAAAACTCACCAATTGTTTATAAAACATAGTTGCCAGAGTAAACTAAATGCCATCGAGTTAAGGTTTAGATCTACTTTAATAAACCCATCTTTCAAAACAACGCCTCGCTTTTTAATTAAACCCAAGCTGAATCATAATATAAACGCTCAGTGCCAAATTACTATGGTTCTCAAAGCCTCAGGATGGGTCTTGTCAGGCAATTAATCTTCCACATTCATTAAAACTTTCCTTTATAACGTTTAATATATTTTCTGAATACAAGAAGTGACACAGGATGGGGACATTTCATTAGAACGGCGAACAACACAAATAACACTAGCCGGATAAAAAATATATTTGCAAATTATCTTTTTTTTTCCCCCATAGTTTAATGGAATCTAGTGCTTTTTTTTCTATTTGAATAATTCAGCATCCTTTGGACTCTTAGGAGAGCCATCAGTGCAAAACACCCCCTTGGCAGTTCAGCCCGTTATGTATGAAGTAAGGTGTTGAGGCAGGAAGTTTTGTGCTAGACTTTAAATAATGGCAGCTAAAAATAAACAGGCATGCTACTCGCCAATCCAGGCTTGTAGTCATGACAAAATGTCCGATAGTCTGGTGTGGGAGATTCAAGAAGGTACCAATTACCAATAATATGTATCAAACGTGGAATCCATTACAGCTTCTAAGCACCGATGGCACATCCCCAGCAAGATCGGCTTCATCCCTGGTGATGCTGCTGGCACTGTGCCGCCCCCTGCCTATCAGTGCGCTTCAGCTTTATCCCGTACACACAGCTGCCAGTTCACACTGACCGAGGTCTGCTTACTTTTCAAGACACCCCAGTCGAGTTTGGAAACTGGTTTTGACCTCATAAATGTAGATATAAATGCTAAGTGAAAGACATTTAATATTCCAAAGCACTACACCTCATAAACAATTGTGTTTTTTTTTCTCTTTGTACTACTATTTGGCAATCTAGACAGCATTATTACATTGTTTGCTTTTGGGTATACTGTAATATCCTTCATGACCAGGCCATTTTTTGCTATACGGCACTGCGTTACTTTAACTGAAAATTGCGCAGTCATGCAATGCTATACCCAAATAATATTTATATCATTTTTTTCCCCCCACAAATATTATTTTTTGAGCTATAAACAAAAAAAGACCATTTTGAAAAAACAATATTTTTTACTTTCTGCTATAAAACACATCCAATAATTTTTTTTTTTTAAATCTAATTTCTTCATTAATTTAGGCCAATATGTATTCTGCTACATATTTTTTGGTAAACAAAATCCCAATGATCATATATTGATTGGTTTTGCGCAAAAGTTATAGCATCTACTTCCTGATTGGCCGGCACCCGCTGATCGGCTTCTGCTGTGACTAATCACAGCAGAAGCGCACCCGCCCCCCCCCAGGCGGAAGTACAGAATTATCTATATAAACGTGATTTTGCACAGAATGGCCGCCTTGCAGCAGTAAATCTGCTATAGGGCGGTCCTTAACCACTTCAGCCCCGGAAGGATTTACCTCCTTCCTGACTAGGCCATTTTGTGCGATACGACACTGCGTCGCTTTAACTGACAATTGCGCGCTCGTGCGACGCTGTACCCAAACAAAATTGATGTCCTTTTTTTCCCCCAAATAGAGCTTTCTTTTGGTGGTATTTGATCACCTCTGCCGTTTTTATTTTTTGCGCTATAAACAAAGAAAGAACAACAATTTTGAAAAAAATAAAAATAAGTTTCACTTTATGCTATAAAACATTTCCCAAAAAAAATAAAAATAAATAAATAAAAAATGTATTCATCAGTATATATATATATATATATATATATATATATATATATATATATATATATAAAATGTGATTTTGCACAGAACGGCCGCCTTGCTGCAGTAAATCTGCTATAGGGCGGTCATTAACCACTTTAGCCCCGGAAGGATTTCCCCCCTTCCTGACCAGGGCATTTTGTGCGTTACGGGACTGCGTCGCTTTAACTGACAATTGCGCGCTCGTGCGACGCTGTACCCAAACAAAATTGATGTCCTTTTTTTCCCCCAAATAGAGCTTTCTTTTGGTGGTATTTGATCACCTCTGCAGTTTTTATTTTTTTGCGCTATAAACAAAAAAAGAGCGCCAATTTTGAAAAAAAAAAAAATTTTTTTTACTTTATGCTATAAAACATTTCCAATAAAAAAAAGGTAAAAAACTAATGTATTCATCAGTTTAGGCTGATATGTATTCTGCTACATATTTTTGGTAAAAAAAATCCCAATGAGGGTATATTGATTGGTTTGCGAACAAAGTAGGAACAACGATATGTCTCCTCCTCTTTGTCACTCCCACCCCCCCACAGTTAGAACCACCTCCGAGGGAGCACATGTAACCCCTTGATCACCCCCTAGTGTTAACCCCTTCCCTGCCAGTGATATTTATACAGTAATCAGTGGCTATTTTTAGCTCTGATCACTGTATAAATGTCAATGGTCCCAAAAAAGTGTCAAAAGTGTCTGTCCGCCGCAATGTCACAGTCTTGATAAAAATCGCAGATCGCCGCCATTACTCTAGTAAAAAAAATTAAAATGACAAATCTATCCCCTATTTTGTAGACGCTAAAACTTTTGGACAAATCAATCAATATACACTTATTGCGATTTTTTTTTTTTTTACCAAAAATATGTGGAAGAATACATATCGGCCTAAACTGATGAAGAAATTCGTTTTTTGGGGGGGGGGGGGGTTTTGGATATTATAGCAAAAAGTACAAAATATTGTGTTTTTTTTTTCAAAACTGTCGCCCCTTTTTTTTTGTTTATAGAGCAAAAAATTAAAAACCGCAGAGGTGATCAAATACCACCAAAAGAAAGCTATATTTGTGTGGAAAAAAAGGACATAAATTGTATTTGGGTAAAACGTCGCACGACCGCGCAATTGTCAGTTAAAGCGACGCAGTGCCGTATCGCAAAAAAATGGCCTGGTCAGGAAGGGGGTAAATCCTTCCGGGGCTGAAGTGGTTAAAAAAAAAACCACCATTTCTAAAACAGAGTGCAGCTCATCCTCCTGAACATATGGAAGCTTTTTCTTAATTCCCTAAGCATCCTCCATTTTCAACCACAGCATATGTGAGTAGGTGGACTTACTTAAAATTTCTAATTCATAACAACAAAGACACAAAAATTTAAGCACTAAGTGCTGGCATGTAATCTCCAACTGTTACTATAGAAACAAACGTGGATGTCGCGGAAAGGTTTGCTCTAAAAATATATATAAAGGGTATAAATATACAGGACTGACAGCGGAGGGGAGAGCTGGCCAGTCCATTCCGTACTAATTACTCTCACTTTTGGAGCTCGTCTTCTTACGAGAAAAAGAAAAGGACGTCCACAGGATTGCAGAAAAAGGCTAGAAATGGTCTGTTAAAGAATATGAATGATTTATTAAATAAAAAATTAAAAAAAAATCAAAACTCAATAAATGATACAGCAGTCATCATTCACGGGCTTAAAATTCTACAAAGAAGCAACGAAATACAAAATAAAACAGAAGAGTAACTCTACTTTTGTTGAGAAAAAAATTCCCCTCTGGGTGATCTATGTACATTACAAGGATTTTAAAACTTTGTTGCAGATTCCCACCTTTTGCTATTCTGAAGAAATCCCCGTGTGTTTTTCTGTGTCCATGTGCCCAGTGAGTCTCATGGGAGTGGCTGCTCAACTACCAATCAGCTGCAGGGCTCTTATGAGGAAAATTGCAGGGTCTGCATCCCTTTAGAAGTGATTTCCTATTGGGAGTATCTCACCAAAAATGACATTTTTGTTGCAGGGGATGCCTGATATCTGACTTGTATCTCAGTGCAGACTTCTGGGAAAATCAGTGAGCCAATCACACAAGCAGGAAATGATGTTTCGGGGGGGGGTTCTGTATAGCATCTGTTTACAGAATGCCGCCAGGTGGCCATTTTGCATTTTCAGAAAATTACAGCAGCTGCAAATTGAAAAGGGAAGGTCATTTTTCAGAACATTCAATTACAATATGACTTGTGTCGCAATTGTATACGCTATATTATTTTTTCTTTATTGGCTATTTTTTTTCCCCACGAAAGTGGAGTTACCCTTAAAGGCTCAGGTCACAGTAATGCGATGCAACTTTAATGTGATTAAAGTGTGATTATCCACTTGACCTCCGGAAGATTTATCCCCCCTTCATGACCGGGATATTGCATGGTAGCTCCACCCTAGACATGTGCATGATGAAAAAAATTTGTTTTGTTTTGATTCGTTAAATTCTGTTGATTCGTTTCATTCGTATTCGGGGTTTGTATAACGTTCGAATCAATACATTTTGAAATCGGTTCAATCGAAAACTTTGTATAGATTTTTTTTTCGATTCGAATGTGGCAAAGTGAACAAACAAAAGGAAAATCTTCATCAAATGATTATAATGACTCTTTAGCCACTTCAGCCCCGGAAGGATCTGCCCCCTTAATGACCAGGCCATTTTTTTTTGCGATACGGCACTGCGTTATTTTAACTGAAAATTGTGTGGTCGTGCGAGGCTGTACACAAATAAAATTTTTGTCCTTTTTTTCCCACAAACAGAGCTTTCTTTTGATGGTATTTGATCACTTCTGAATTTTGAAAAAAAAAAAAACAAACACTTTTTACTTTCTGCTATAAAACACATCCAATAAAAAAATTTAAAAAATGTAATTTTGTTCATAAATTTAGGCCAATATGTATTCTGCTACATATTTTTGGTAAAAAAAATCCCAATAAGCGTATATTGATTGGTTTGTGCCAAAGTTATAGCGTTTACAAACTATGGTATATACACTGGACTTTTTATGCATTACATTTTTCTATACTAGTAATGGCAGTGATCAGCGACTTTGCAGCGGTCAATCTGACACTTTGTGGGAAACAGTGACACTAATACAGTGATCAGTGCTAAAAAATATACACTGTGCTAATGACACTGGCTGGGAAGAGGTTAAACATCAGGGACGATCAAAGGGTTAACTGTGTGCATAACCAGTGTTTAAGTGTGTGCTGTTTTTACTAGGGGATGTGATGGATTTCATTCCCTGCTTTGCAGGGAAACAAAATCCATCACATCCCTGCTGACAGGATAGAGCTCTGTATTGTTTACATATGTAGAGCTCCATCCAGCCTCTCTCCAATCGGCTGATCGGCTTCTGCTGTGACTAATAACAGCAGAAGCAGTGCACCCCCTATGCGGCAGTGTAGAATCACGCATATATATGTAGAGCCCTCCCCAACCTCCAAGGGCCTGGTGAGGACCCCCAGAGCCCTGAAGGGCCCACATTCCTCCTCAGAGTGCAGGCAGAGTGCATGCCTCCTAGGCATGGTGGGTGTTGTGCAAGGTAAAAAGATGGCCACCAGTCACTTTTAAAAATGAACAAAGAGATTTTTCTTTCTGTTAACAGGAACTGTGAGAGAGAGGGGTAGGGCACAGGACACCCTTAGGAAAATGCAATAGCAAATAGGCAGACTCCTTAGACAAACATAGAACTAGGCAGACAGCTATACAGAAAAAGGGCCTGAATTCAGCAATCTGTATTTCGAAGTAACTGCTGTCTCCTATAGCAACAAGATCAACCCACAGCTGTAAGCTAAGCTAGATTCCTCCAGCTTAGCTCACAGCTACCCGCTGGATTCCTTGGATGAGTTCTCTCCTGCAGCTTTCCCAGCCACTTCACAGTCCCCGGCTGATGAAGAGTCCCCTCTGGTACTCCTTCAGAACTCCATCCCTTTACACCTGCCTCCAGCAACAAGAGTGGCTGACCCTCTGGCAACTTCCTCTCCCATGCCTCCCGGCAATGACCAGGCTCTCTCCGACAGAGCCCCTGGCACACGTGGCAAGGCCCCAGGCTTCAAGCCCACACCTCTGCTGCTGCTCCATACACGCCCACCCAGGCCACAGCCAGGGTGGAAAGAACCCAGATCATCTGACCTCCTCTGAATAAATAGCCTCTCCCACCAGCCTCAGCGGCCAAAGAAACTCCTGCTGATTGGCTGAGAGAGGTATACTCACTCATAACCTGAATTCACTGTAATTTATCATACTAGGTAACAAAGGTAACAGTGCCACCTATTGACAACAGGGAGAAACCACAGTTAAACCCAAGCTTAGGAGAAACCCATTTGATCAAAGACTACTAATTAGCCTGGCTAGATACCACCTAGCACCACAAAATTTACTAGCAGCCCTGTTTAGGACAAGGATGCTACATATACGTAATTCTGCACAGAACGTCCACCCTGTAGCAGTAACTCCGCTATGGGGAGATCGCCAAGTGGTTAGCATTCAAAAAGTAAATAAAAACACAAACACAGTTGTTAAGATTGTAAAGGAGGAGACACACCGTGATGCCGAGGAGGAGGAGGCGCAGGGGAGGCCGCCACCCATCGCCCCAAGGAAGCGATGCCTACGACCTAGATGGAGTAAGTGCAGGGCTGGTGACTGACCAGGGGGAGGAGGGGGATGGTGCGGGTGACCCAACCAACCGACCGACCGTCCGGGGGGGGCGGGTCCCCCCCAAAAAATTTACCACCAGCCGCCACTGTCACCATTGGGAGCTTTCACATTGTATCCTTACAGGCTCCCTTTAACTTTTTTTTTGAGGAGCACATATAGGAGCACCTACAACAAGTAAAGTGAGGCTGAGATGATAGAATAGCAATGGGACCCTTTGTGGTCCATGTCAGCCAAAGACAATTGTCAGGGTCTGGATCCAAACCCAGGACCTCTGCAGACCTGGCTGTAGCTCTTCTTGCTGAGCCACCTAAGATGCTGGACAGCTCCCTGACTGATCCCTTGGACAATCTTGACTTGTATCTTGTTTCTGGTGAACTTGAAATCTTTGCCCCTCCCATGAATTTCTTGATATAAGCCATATCTCGGCACTTCCTGTGTGCCAGATTATTGTGCTCTTCTCCAGCCTATATGTTGCTTCTTGTATACCTGCTGCTGTCCTGACCTTTGCTACCATTCCTTATTGACCTGTAGCTTGTTCATCGACTACGCTTCCATACGATTCTATACAGCTACTACTCGTTAGTGACCTTTTGCCTTGTTCATCGACTGTGCTTCTACTTGTTCCTTATCTGCTTCATCCATTACCTGAGTCCCGCTTGCTCTTTCCCTGCTGGACAATCCAGAGGACTGCGACTTGGCATTAGCATGCAGCAAAACCCATCTCCATCATTAGGAGCTCTGGTGAAGACCGGCTACAGCTTAAAATGTTACTTATCCCAGGAGCCTGCATTCACTCTATCTGTTCTCCCACAGTACAAAGAATATGGAAATTAGATTATTTTAGTAAATATAAACTGCTAAATAACCAGAATATAGCAGTCTTGTGACTACTATTAGTGTCTGGTTAAAGCTTATAGGAGGAGTTTTCATTCTCCTCTGACTGTCCTATTAAGGCTGCATGACCCCTGACCCTCTATTTTGGATAGTGCTGATTTGCCCTGTATTATGCACATGCACCCTCACCCCCTCCCCCAAAAAAAGCAATACACACCAAACAGAGCATGTGCAGAGTGCCCCCAAGGCTTTGTTCTATCTGCAGATGGATTGAGAAAAGTGGAAGAAGGGGAGGATCAGAGAAGATCAAACAACCTTTTTACACAATGCAGAGTATTAACCCCTTAGGTTCCACAGTGAGTATAACAAGCATGCTTTACTGCATATACATTTACTGCATAATAACACTTTAAAGTGGAAGTGCATGAAAAATCTAAAATCCCTGCATCTATAGACACCACCGATCTAACACTAACCTCTCTATCCATGTAAAGAAAAGATGAGTATACATACCTTTTTGGAAGCCAATCTGACCCGCTCCGACCTGATCTCCAGAGCTGGAAGCTCTGCAGAGGACACGGAGGACAACGGTTGTGAAATGAATGGGAAGTGACGTCACCCATAGAGTTACTATGGCATAGCTCCCAACTGTCCCTATTTTTGGGGGACTGTCCCTGATTTGGAGCAATGTCCCTCTGTCCCTCTTTCCTCATTTATCCCTCATTTTGGTCTGATCTATACTGTTGTATATAAAATGCGCTTTTTATCTTTCAAAAAGCGTTTCCCAGTGCAATACCTTTCATCCAAAATGTAAATTGCTGCATTTGTAAATTTCAAAAGCCAATATAAAGGAATAGTAGTGGTAAAAAAAAAGCCCTTGTGGGTTTAACTAATCTTTTTTGTAGTTTCTTCTTTTTTTTGTAGGTAATTCTCATTTAAGGGGGCGTGTCCTATGCCTACATGCTTTTGCTAGTAGGTGTCCCTCATTCCCATCTCAAAAAGTTGGGAGGTATGACTATAGGGCTTCCATTGTCCTCCGTCTCCTCTACACACGCCTACACAAAGAAGCCCCAGCTGACAGCTCAGCGTGGGATCGGGTCAGAGCGGGTCAGATCGGCTTCCAAAAATGATATGTATACTCGTTTTTTCTTTACAGGGATAGAGTGGTTAGTGTTAGATCCCTGGTTTCTATGGATGCAGGGATTTTAGATTTTGCATGGACTTCCACTTTAAGTGCTTAGACCCCCTCGCCTCAGATGAGCTCACGTCATCTGCTAGGGGGATCCACTTTTATTTTTCAATCTGATTACTCATGAACCCCTCTACTGCTATAGGAATCTGATCTCAGGCTGTGACAACACCACAGGATTCTATGACAGCAGGGCAGAAGTTTTGTTGCAGGACAGCTGCCCCACACATCCTCTGTGACAGATAGTGGCTGCCACCACAACATCCCTCTGCCGGACAGTCCTCCTGGCTTGATGCGTCTTTGACTTCACCATTTCTCCCTCTGATAAATTGAGTCCTCCTTGCAGAACTCACAAACATGCAAAATCTTCTGCTTTTTTATCAAATTTTGCTGAGCTGAGAAATGGTTGTAGCATTCAAATGATCATTTGCACAGAGACATTACCGAGCATTATCCGAGTCTGCTGGCTACCCTTTAATCATTTGCTATCATTTTCCATTTCTTTTATGGGCTCTCCCTTGATAAACGGCACATATGCGGCAGTTGATGTCTCTCAGAATACACTTCACAAAGATGAATTTTAACCCGTAACATACACTTTGTTTAGGTATATTTTAGAGTGCCTTAGGAAACATATCTGACAATGGATTTTTCTGTTTGACAAACCACAAGGCCTGTTCTATCAACTCAGTGCCCCTCATTGTCGCGATTTTTTACATATACAGTGCATATACAGTGTTTTTCCGCATTTTATGTTACAGCCTTATTCCAAAATGGATTAAATTCATAACTTTCCTCAAAATACTAAAAACAATACCCCATAATGACAACGTGAAAGAAGTTTGTTTGAAATCTTTACAAATTTAATAAAAATATAAAACCCAAAAAAATCCCATGTACATAACTATTCACAGCCTTTGCTCAATACTTTGGTAAAGCAATTACCATCTCAAGTCTTTTTGAGTATGATGCTACAAGCTTGGCACACCTATTTTTGGGCAGTTTCTCCCATTCTTCTTTGCAGGACCTCTCAAGCTCCATCAGGTTGGATGGGGAGCGTTCGGTGCACAGCCATTTTCAGATCTCTCCAGAGATGTTCAATGGGGTTCAAGTCTGGGCTCTGGCTGGGCCACTCAAGGACATTCAGAGTTGTCCTGTAGCCACTCCTTTGTTACCTTGGCTGTGTGCTTAGGGTCGTTGTCCTGTTGGAAGAGAAACCTTCACCCCAGTCTGAGGTCTAGAGCGTTCTGGAGAAGGTTTTCATCAAGGATGTCTCTGCTCATTGCTGCATTCATCTTTCCTTCGATCCCGACTAGTCTCCCAGTTCCTGCCACTGAAAAACATCCCCACAGCTTGATGCTGCCACCCCCATGCTTTACTGTAAGGATGGTATTAGCCAGGTGATGAGCAGTGCTTGGTTTCCTCCAGACATGAAGCTTGCCATTCAGGCCAAGGAGTTCAATCTTTGTTTCATCAGACCAGAGAATTTTGTTTCTTATGGTCTGAGAGTCCTTCAGGTGCCTTGTGCCTTTGCCAAACTCCAGGCGGGCCGTCATGTGCTTTTTACTGAGGAGTGGCTTCCGTCTGGCTACTCTACCATACAGGCTTGATTGGTGGAGAGCTGCAGAGATGGTTGTTCTTCTGGAAGGTTCTCCTCTCTCCACAGAGAAACGCTGGAGCTCTTTCAGAGTGACCATCAGGTTCTTGGTCACCTCTCTGACTAGGCCCTTCTCCCCTGATCACCCAGTTTGGCTGGGCAGCCCACTCTAGGAATAGTCCTGGTGGTTGCATACTTCTTCCATTTATGGATGATGTCAACCACTGTGCTCTTTGGGACCTTCAATGCTGCAGAATTTTTTCTGTACCCTTCCCCCGATCTGTCCCTCCATACAATCCTGTCTTGGAGGTCTACGGACAATTCCTTTGACTTCATGGCTTGGTTTGTGCTCTGACATGCACTGATAACTGTGGGACCTTATATAGACAGGTGTGTGTCTTTCCAGATCATGTCCAATCAACTGAATCTACCACAGGTGGGCTCCAATCAAGTTGTAGAGACATCTCAAGGATGATCAGTGTAAAAAGGATGCACCTGAGCTCAATTCTGAGTGTCGTGGTAAAGGCAGTGTGTACATAAAAAATAAAAAGTAAAATAAAAAAACTAAAAAAATGTAAAGCGCCCCAACCCTCCCTGCTTCTGCTTTATCCATTCTGTGGATTGGGATTCCTCTAACTCTTATCATTACTCTACCTGTCATCTGATCTTGTAGCTCTTAAGAGGAAGCAAAGCCATACTCCACCACAGAGATGGCTGCCAACATATAGAGATCCAGTGTAAAACAAAGTGTACAGAGTCAGTAATAGGGAAAAGATCAGCTGCAGGGAGCCCATAGGTATGGTTGCCATCTGTTCTTCAAGCCAGACCCGAACATTTAAGCGGCGCACAACGATTTTTTTTTTTGTAGATCAGTGTCCCCTTATATCCACAAACCCCTTCTTAGAGACCAACCGTTGGTCCCTAAGGGGGGGGGGGGGGCACTGATATAAGGGGACTGTGATCTAATGGGGGTGGTCTCGAAGGGGGGTGCTAATATAAAGGGACTCTATTCTAATGGGGGTCTGTAAGGAGGGTGCCAATATAAGGTGACTCTGATATAATGGGGGCCTCTAATGGGGGGGTGCTGACTGCTGATCTAATGGTTGGTCAGCAGTCAGCCTCCCCCATTGGCGACCCCCATTAGCTTACAGTGCCCTTATATCAATTCCCCTCCCCCTTCTTTGTAGAACACTATTAGGGAGAGAACACCCCCTTATAACTGCACCCCTTGCCCTTTTCTATAAGTATGTCTAATGCCTTACTGGCGGGAGGGATTCTGTAGCCTCTGCAACTGCAACCAAGTGAGGGTGTGGGAGGCTGGGAGCCAGCAGGAGTTAGGGGGCAGAGCTCAGAGGCAGGGCGGAAAATCCCATGTGTGCTGTGCAAAAGATTAATCGGTTGCTAGGACACAGGCGGTTCTAGCAACCAATGACTGCAAAGCAGATCGTTCGGTCGGGGCGATGGGCAGCAGGCTCCGGCATGGGATAATGCTGAGCAGAGAGCACACAGAACAGTAAGAGCAAGCTGCAGCCGACAGGAATTCCTGAGAATACACCACAGAGTTCCCTTACTGGGACAGATTTACCTGACCGGACTGAAGGTATATTGTGTCCGGGTTTCAGGTGGATAGTAACCCGGGCACAAGTTGCAAAAGCCGGACTGTCCCTTTCAAACGGGCACAGGTGGCAACCCTACCTATAGGTAATACTGGTGACTAGTCCTCTGCTTGCATTTTTGTTTTTAAAACAGCTTCCACAATACAGGTCCCTTTTTAAGCAAGTCCAAATTTCTATCAAAGGCATATAAGTAAATAATAATGAAATGGGTTTTAGTGAAAGAAGAGATGCAAAATATGATTCTGCAGCAGCATGTACAATGAATTGTAGAGCAACTAAACAACAAATGTTATGTAATACAAAACAAATGCAGAAAAGATCCCGGTCGCCTTTGGCACCACAGAAGACTAACTACATAATCAGAATTCTATAATAGAATGCCAGAAGCAATTTCTCTTCAATTCCCTGAGAAAAGAGAGTTCCTACAAAGGGGCTAAACCTGATTCATTGTTTACCGAGAACAAAAGACTATTAAATTATGAGAAAGAATAAATAAATAGAAAGTCGATATGGAAAGCGAAGAAGTTGCATGCGTGGAAAGTATCTAAATTCAGAGAGCCAGTGGTTTTATTGTGCTGCTCCTGAATCTGGAAAGCCGCGGTCGAGATGAGATTGCACTGCTTGGAGTTTATCGTTTTATACGTCGTAAGGGCAGCCAAAAGGCATAATAAACACCAAATGTATGAAATAATCAGAAAATTTGGTCAGCTTGGCGCGTCAACTTAAAGCAAAGATCTGACACCCTGCAAGCACATGACTGTCATCACAGTTTACTGGATCCATTCAAACATGGAACACGTTTTGCCTTGCATTACTGCAACGCAGAAAACTAAGCACAGGATGATGGTATTCAAATAAAGGAACCTAAAAATACTTGTGAGTTTTAGCGCACTGCAGCCAAAAAAAAAAAATGTTCAGGTTATTTTTTGCTGAGGCGTGCTGGTAGTCTTATCAAAATGGATTGGCTGCCCAGGTCCGTGTGAATTAAAACATGAAAAATAGACATGTGCAATTCGTTTCGTTCCGAATTCGTTTTCCGTCAAAATTCTGCATATTCCTTAATTTGGAAACATCTGAATTAACAAAAAAAATGTTTATGAGCCAAAGCAGGTGCACGCACGCGCCTGCTGCACTGCGGGGGACCCGATGCGAGTGGCCGGCGCCCGCGATCCCTGCTGGCCATCCGCGATCGCGGGCACGAGAGCCAGAACGGGGATTTGTGTGTGTAAACATACAAATCTCTGTTCTGAGAGGGGAGGAGAAACAGATCGTCTGTTCCTATTAAGTAGGAACAACGATCTGGCTCCTCCTCTAGGCAGTCACATTCCCCCCACAGTTAGAAACACACCCAGGGAACACATTTAGCCCATTGATCGCCCCCTAGTGTTAACCCCTTCCCTGCCAGTGACATTTACACAGAAATCAGTGCATTTTTATAGCACTGGTCAATGGTCCCAAAAAAAGTGTCAAAAGTGTCTGATCTGTCCGTCGCAATGTCGCAGTCCAGCTAAAAATCGCAGATTTTTACTAGTAAAAAATAAATAAATAAATAAAAATGCCATAAATCTTTTCCCTATTTTGTAGACGCTATCATTTTTGCGCAAACCAATCAATATACGCTTATTGCGATTTTTTTTTTTTTTTTCCCAAAATTTGTAGAAGAATACATATTGGCCTCAACTGATGAAGAAATTTGTGTTTTTAAAAACATTTTTGGGGATATTTATTATAGCAAAAAGTAAAAAATATATATTTTTTTTCAAAATTGTCGCTCTTTTTTTTGTTTATAGCGCAAAAAATAAAAACCGCAGAAGAGATCAAATACCACCAAAAGAAAGCTCTATTTGTGAGAAAAAAAGGACAGAAATTTTGCTTGTGAACAGCATTGCACGACCGCGCAGTGGCCAGTTAAATCGACGCAGTGTCGTATCGCAAAAAAATGATCTGGTCATTAAGGGGGTAAAACCTTCCGGGGCTGAAGTGGTTAACTAATATTTCTGAAAACGAATTTTTGAAAAGAACGAAAATTAGAAAGAACAAAAATCCAAAATAGTAAAATCGGTAAATTTGAAAGAATGAAAATCCGGAAATTTGAAAGAACGTAAATCCGAAAATAAGAACGAAAATATGAAAATTCGAAAGAACAAAACACACATTTGGATAATTTCTATTATAGATAAGTTATTAAGTTTATTAACCATTATTACAGTTTTTTTTATTATTTATTGTTAATAATAATAAAAACTATAATAATAGTTATATACTATTAAATTATAGGTATTTAAATTTCCTTTCAAATTCTGTCTGCCTGTTAGTGAACGTAATGAATACAAATTTATCCAATTTTTTTGAATTTTTAAAATAACGAATACTGCATCGAATGGGGTTGAATACGAATGGAACGTACTGAATTCAAAGTTTTCTGAATTTCCTAAATAACAAATACCGCATCTATAGGAATGGAATTCGAAGTTTTTCAGAATTTACAAATTTTTTTGAAATAATGAATTTCGATCGTAACGAAAAGGAAAAAAAAAAAAAAAAAAGAATAAAACAAAAACGAAAAAAAAAAATTTGGCCGTCTACATGAAAACGCATGTATAAACAAAATGCGTAGAGGTCTATTTATATAAAATTTTAATTAATCTTCAGCAAGTGAAGCTGTATGTGCATTGGTTCTCTGCGTATTAACCACTTGACGTCCGGAAGATTTACCCCCCTTTATGACCTGGCCATTTTTTGGCACTGCATTATTTTAACTGACAGTTGCATGGTCATGAAACGCTGTACACAAATGAAATTTATATCATTTATTTCCTACAAATAGAGCTTTCTTTTGGTGGTATTTGATCACCACTGGGTTTTTTTTATTATTTTTTTGCACTATAAACAAAAAAAGACCAACAATTTTGAAAAAAAAAAAAACAATATTTTTTTTCTTTCTGCTATAAAACATATCTAATAGAAAATGTTAAAAATCAAATTTCTTCATAAATTTAGGCCAATGTGTATTCTGCTACATATTTTTGGTAAAAAAAATCCCAATAAACGTATATTGATTGGTTTGTATACAAAGTTATAGCGTCTACAAACTATGGGATATATACTGGAATTTTATTTATTTATTTTTTTTTAAGTCGATCAGCGACTTAGAGTGGGACTGCAACCTTGCAGCAGACAATTGGACACTAACTGACACTTTTGTGGGAACCAGTGACACTAATACAGTGATCAGTGCTAAAAATACATATGCATAGGGGTTGATTTACTAAAGGCAAATCCACTGTACACTGCACTTATAAGTGTAGATCTGAGGGAAACATGCAAGGGAAAAAAAATAGCATTTTTGCTTGCACATGATTGGATGATAGAAATCAGCAGAGCTTCCCCTTATTTCAGATCTTCCCCTCAGATCTACAGTGACTGCACTTCCAAGCGCACTTATAGTGAACAGTATATTTGCCTTTAGTAAATCAACCCCCCTGTTACATAGTTGGTCAGGTTGAAAAAAGACACAAGTCCATCCAGTTCATCAAAAAAAAAGGGGGGAAAATCAGGTTTCCAACACTGAACCTTGGGGTACACCACTGATAACCTTAGACCTTTCAGAGTAAGAATCATTAACCACTACTCTCCGATATCTGTCTTTTAGCTAGTTTTCTCTCTATTTACAAACTGTAGACTTTACCTTACCCATGAGCCGTGTGTGGGAAACTGCGTCAAAAGCTTTTGAAAAATCCAAGTATACCACGTCCACAGCCACCCTCTGTCCAAGTATACCACGTCCACAGCCACCCCTCTGTCCAAGTATACCATGTCCACAGCCACCCCTCTGTCCAAGTATACCGCGTCCACAGCCACCCCTCTGTCCAAGTATACCACGTCCACAGCCACCCCTCTGTCCAAGTATACCATGTCGACAGCCACTCCTCTGTCCAAGTATACCACGTCCGCAGCCACCCCTCTGTCTAAGTATACCGCGTCCACAGCCGCCCCTCTGTCCAAGTATACCACGTCCACAGCCACCCCTCTGTCCAAGTATACCGCGTCCACAGCCACCCCTCTGTCCAAGTATACCGCGTCCACAGCCACCCCTCTGTCCAAGTATACCGCGTCCACAGCCACCCCTCTGTCCAAGTATACCGCGTCCACAGCCACCCCTCTGTCCAAGTATACCGCGTCCACAGCCACCCCTCTGTCCAAGTATACCGCGTCCACAGCCACCCCTCTGTCCAAGTATACCGCGTCCACAGCCACCCCTCTGTCCAAGTATACCGCGTCCACAGCCACCCCTCTGTCCAAGTATACCGCGTCCACAGCCACCCCTCTGTCCAAGTATACCGCGTCCACAGCCACCCCTCTGTCCAAGTATACCGCGTCCACAGCCACCCCTCTGTCCAAGTATACCGCGTCCACAGCCACCCCTCTGTCCAAGTAAACCGCGTCCACAGCCACCCCTCTGTCCAAGTATACCACGTCCACAGCCACCCCTCTGTCCAAGTATACTGCGTCCACAGCCACCCCTCTGTCCAAGTATACCGCGTCCACAGCCACCCCTCTGTCCAAGTATACTGCGTCCACAGCCACCCCTGTGTCCAAGTATACCACGTCCACAGCCACCCCTCTGTCCAAGTATACCACGTCCACAGCCACCCCTCTGTCTAAGTATACCGCGTCCACAGCCGCCCCTCTGTCCAAGTATACCACGTCCACAGCCACCCCTCTGTCCAAGTATACCGCGTCCACAGCCACCCCTCTGTCCAAGTATACCGTGTCCACAGCCACCCCTCTGTCCAAGTATACCACGTCCACAGCCACCCCTCTGTCCAAGTATACCGCGTCCACAGCCACCCCTCTGTCCAAGTATACCGCGTCCACAGCCACCCCTCTGTCCAAGTATACCGCGTCCACAGCCACCCCTCTGTCCAAGTATACCGCGTCCACAGCCACCCCTCTGTCCAAGTATACCGCGTCCACAGCCACCCCTCTGTCCAAGTATACCGCGTCCACAGCCACCCCTCTGTCCAAGTATACCGCGTCCACAGCCACCCCTCTGTCCAAGTATACCGCGTCCACAGCCACCCCTCTGTCCAAGTATACCGCGTCCACAGCCACCCCTCTGTCCAAGTATACCGCGTCCACAGCCACCCCTCTGTCCAAGTAAACTGCGTCCACAGCCACCCCTCTGTCCAAGTATACCACGTCCACAGCCACCCCTCTGTCCAAGTATACTGCGTCCACAGCCACCCCTCTGTCCAAGTATACCGCGTCCGCAGCCACCCCTCTGTCCAAGTATACTGCGTCCACAGCCACCCCTGTGTCCAAGTATACCATGTCCGCCGCCACCCCTCTGTCCAAGTATACCGCGTCCACAGCCACCCCTCTGTCCAAGTGTACCACGTCCACAGCCACCCCTCTGTCCAAGTATACCGCGTCCACAGCCACCCCTCTGTCCAAGTATACCGCGTCCACAGCCACCCCTCTGTCCAAAGTTTTGCTTACCTCATCATAAAAATAAATCAGATTTGTCGGAAATTCTGTCTTTCATAAACCCATGCTGTCTGTTACTTTTTCCAGCAAGAACTTATCTATGTGGTCTTTTATTAAACTCTTTAGTATCTTCCCAGCTACAGTGGAACCTCAGATTGCGATTGGTTTACAAGCTGTTTTTAAAAAACAATCCTGACTCGCTTTGCGAGCGTTGTCTCGCAAGATGAGCAGGATTCAAGCCTCTGGGGTGTGCAGTACCTCATTTGGCCAGAGGTGCGGGGGCGCTGGTGACACTCTGAGACACTCAGAGCTGCTCGGAGACACTCGGAAACACTCAGAAACACTCCATTCCTGAGCGTCTCCGAGCGTCTCCGAGTGATCTCCAAGCGTCTCTGAGTAGTTCCTGAGTGTCTCCGGCGCGCCACCACCTCTGGCCACATGTGGTACTGCATAGACAAGCAGTGGCTGTGGAACAGATTATCTGAGTTTCCATTATTTCCAATGGGGAAACTCGCTTTGATATACGAGTGCTTTGGATTACAAGCATTCTTCTGGAACGAATTATGCTGGTACGAATTATCGTAATCCAAGGTATTACTGTATAAAAGTTAAACTAACAGGTCTATAGTTACCTGGTAAAGACTGTGGTCCTTTTTTTAAATATAGGCACCTTGTTGGCCTTACGACAATCCCATATACACCGTCAATGTACTAATGACACTGGCTGGGAAGGAGTTAAGCATCTAGTGCGATCAAAGGGTTAAATGTGTGCCTAGCCAGTGTTTAGTGTGTGTACTGTGAGGTGCTTTCACCAAGAGATGTGACAGTTTTTATTCCCTGCCTTGCAGGGAAACAAAAAAAAGCTCTGTAGATAGATGATGAAGTACATCATTGAACCCATTGATACAGGAACCAATGTGAAGGAGACCAATCTGAAGGTTACACGTTCTTTACAGGCATTTCCTCTACATGACAAATTCTGACCACAGGAATCCACCTCCAGGAAGGACGGCAGCCTGGGAAGTGTGGTAATTATAAATAAGATCTCTAGGAGAGCAGTAATAAGGTATGTATTGATCGGTGTGGAGAAAGTAAAGGTAGAACCTTATAATGATGGAGGTCAAAATATATACTGTGAGTGTAATAATGCTAATCTTCTGTGTTGGATGAAGATGTCTGCTATACATTACACCACAGAGAGTTTTACACAGCAGAGCAGAGTGGTGAATTTAATGGAAATAACAGAAATAAATATTGATTAGTAAAAATAATAACTGAAACATTGGTTTATGCAGGCATGCAGTAAAAGCCTTTAAATAATACATAAGAACACAAGATACTCTTTTTAACTAATTCACAAAGACCCACCATTCTGCCAATAAAATATAGACTGAAACTGCTACATGGGGCTCCTGAAACTGACAAGTGCCGTTCACCAGAACCTGCCCTAGAATGTAGTGCAACATTAGAGTGTACATTTTTTTATTAAAAAATCATACAAACATACAGCTCATTAATAAAAACATATTTACACAAAAATAAATAACAACTAAACAAAAACAAGCGTGCTTACATCAGCAAGTAAAGAAAATCGTTTCCTGACAAGATAACATATTAAGAAACATATTTTAATGACAACAAAAAAGAGACTACAAACCCCGAACCTCAACTTAAACACAATCCAGGCTAAGAAACCTTTGGAGAATTAATCGCCATCAGGATGCGATTCCAAAACCCCCCATTAAACCCACCCCCACATCATTCACTTCGACTTCCACATCATTCACCTTGCATTCTGCACCAGCTACCCTCATTCCCCCCCCCCTCCCCGCACCATCATCCAATCCCATCCAATCCATCCCTCACTCCACCCCTTGGTGTCCGCTGACCTCCAGCCGCACTTCTGCCACGCCGAGGAGGAGGGGTTGGCACCACCATACATTCTGGTCCAGCACCCTCCGCTGCCTTCACTACACTAGGAGAAACAATAGGTGCAGACACAGACTTGACAACCACACTTTCTGACACTGACTGGGAGACCACAGACTGGGGGGGACACTGACACCACAGAGGGCCTCACAGACACAGATTCTGACGGGACAGAGACACTAGGATCCCCCGGTACAACCTCTGCCAACCCAGACTACTCTCTATCCGGACGGAAGAATTCCTCCACTAGCTCTGGCTTATTTTGCAAAGCCTCAGGGCACCGGCTATAAGGGTGACCAACCTTATCACATAGGTTACATTTAATGATGTTACAGTCCCTTGCCAGATGCCCCAGTTCCTGGCACAAAGAGCACTTCTGTTCTGGACATTTAGAGGAGAAATGTCCCTTGACTCCACATTTATGGAACAGCTTAGGTTGACCAGGGTAGAAGACGGTAATCCTATCTCTACCAATTAAGGCAGAGGAGGGCAAATGCTGGACCACATTTGCACACACACTCAACCACATTGATACAGACCACCCACCCTTCCAGATTCCCCTATCATCCACAATCTTTTTTTAGGGGACACAATGTTTCACCAAACCTCAACCAGAACCATAAATCCTCGGGGGTTATAGACTCATTCCCTGTCAGGATAGTCACATTTTTTATCAAGGGCTGTCGTGAGACAACTTTGGGGACAAGCCCCTTCCAGTCCGGCTGGCCCCCATATACACGCTCATACCGCTCCCAAAACAGATCTAGCGATTCTGGATGCACAAATGCTAAATCATATTCATAGGAACCAGCCAGACTGATGAGAGCATAAATATCCTCCGCCTTAAAACCCATGGCTGGGATCTTATCCATAACTTCCCTCCTGATAGGTGGAATATCTCCTCCTTCCCACCTGAGCTGTACCACATCCCTGCGTTTAATGGAAGAAGGTGCATTAGGTGAAAGTCACACAACTGGCTCCCTTCCACCACCAGTAGAATTATTTTGTCCCGACACAGCCTTAGAATAATTGCTAACTGGGACAGATGACACATTAACTGATTGCATAGGAATATTAACTGGCTGCATAGAAACCTCTGAAATCTGGTTTGGTAAATTACCCACCACTTGATCCTCCCTCCTCCCCTCCAGAAAACAGTCCCGCTCACCATAGTCCCAGAAGTACCACAGTTACCAGCAGTCCCATCACAAGTAAAGTGTTCTGTTTAGAAAAAACACCAGCTGTTTCAGCGTTCATACGGCCCTCCTGCTCTGCAGTTTCAATGTTCATGCGACATTCCAGCTCTGCACTGTTAGTGTCTATGTGGGATGCCTCACAGCCAGCAGAAACTTCTCTGTCTGGATACATGCCATCTGTTCCTGCATTCCCATGATCTTCATCTGATGAGTCGGTGCTGCTCAAGGGAGATTCCATTTCTGTAATGGCCTGCAGCAATCCGCCATTTTCCTCAATCTCCTCCTGAGATGACCCAGGCCACTGGGGAGGGAGGAGGGCAGATATTGACTCAGGTGCTACAGATCCTGAGACAAGGGTAGTACTGGGGCCACCATGTGAAGCCACTTCCTTACCCATCATCCATACTGTCGCCGTTGCTCTGGTATCCACCCTCTGGCTGGTATTGGCACAGGCACTTTCCTTCATCTGTTGAAATCTCTCCTCATTCTCACACTTTTCTATGAATACACCACTGCTTTCCTTCAGAGAGGCGACCAACTTCTCCTGATTTTTCAATGTCTCCTCCAGAGACTTCAGCTTGGAGACTCCCCTCTTACTGCTTCCAGACTTACTATGCAGGGATTTCTTTTTCCTGAGATCTTCTTTCATGACAGCAAGTTTCTGTTCCTCCTTAGCAATGCAGCGAAGTTTGTTCACCACTTTATCCTGGAAGACTGGTAAGGACTCCCCTTGCTTAGGGACAAGCCCAGGATCCATTGCAGCTTGAGCATATGGAGTAGGCCTCAGTGCCTCTGGAGAGCCCCCACCCACTGCATGGTGTCTGGGGGAGAAGCCAGCAGGACAGGCCCAGGGTTGATGTTTCCTCCAGCTGAGACCAAAGCAGTGTGAGCCAACAGCACCTTGCAAAACAGCACCACCTGGCAGAGAAGCTCCTCTGGTGCAGAGACTGATGTGACTGGCTCAGTGTTCTTTGTACAGCACTATGGTATATGTCAAAGCTATATAAATGTATAATAATAATAATAGGGTGTGACTGCGGGGGGACATTAGCGTGTAAGCTCCTCTGATGTAGAGACTGATGTGACTGGCTCAGTCTTCTCTGTATGGCACTGTGGTATATTATTAATATAGTATTATACAGGATTTATATAGCTCCAAAAGTTTACGCATCGCTTTACAATATAAAAGGGAGACAGTACAGTTACAAAATAAAATACAAGAGGATTAGGAGGGCCCTGCTCTGCAGAACTTACAATCTAATATGGCGGGGCAGGTGGTACTAAAGGATGTACAGTAACTATGGGGAATGAGCTGATGGAAGTGGTTAAAGATTAGTTGGAGGTGTGATAGGCTTCCCTGAAGAGATGAGTTTTCAGGGATTGCCTGAAGGCAGCCAGAGTAGAAGATAGCCAGACAGGTTGAGGTAGAGAGTTCCAGAGGACAGGAGAGGCTCTGGAGAAATCCTAGAGAGGAACATGGAAGGAGGAGACAAGGGAGCTAGAGAGCAGGAGGTCTTGAGAGGAGCGGAGAGGACTGTTTGAGTGATATTTGGAGACAAGATTGGTGATGTCAGAGCTATATAAATGTATAATAATAATAGTGTGTGACTGTGGGGGGACATTAGAGTGTAAGCTCAAATGGTACAGAGACTGACTCAGTCTTCTCTGTACAGCACTGTGGTATACAGTGAGGGAAAAAAAAGTATTTGTTCCCCTGCTGATTTTGTACGTTTGCCCACTGACAAAGAAATGATCAGTCTATAATATTAATGGTAGGTTTATTTTACCAGTGAGAGACAGAATAACAACAAAAATATCCAGAAAAATGCATTTCAAAAAAAGTTATAAATTGATTTGCATTTTAGTGAGTGAAAAAAGTATTTGACCCCTTCGCAAAACATGACTTGGTACTTGGTGGCAAAACCCTCGTTGACAATCACAAGGGTCAGACGTTTCTTGTAGTTGGCCACCAGGTTTGCACACATCTCAGGAGGGATTTTGTCCCACACTTCTTTGCAGATCCTACATAGTAGGTGAGGTTGAAAAAAAGACACAAGTCCATCAAGTCCAACCTATGTGTGTGATTATATTAGATCCTCTCCAAGTTATTAAGGTTTCAAGGCTGACGCTTGGTAACTCAAACCTTCAGCTCCCTCCACTTATTTTCTATGGGATTAAGGTTCATAGAGCTTTCTTTTGGTTGTATTTGATCACCTCTGGGTTTTTTTATTTTTTGCATAAATGAAAAAAGACTGAAAATTTCAAAAAAGAAAACCCCAATTTTTTTTACTTTCTGCTATAAAACATATCCAATAAGATTTTTTTTGAAAAATCACATTTCTTTATAAATGTAGGCCAATATATATTCTGCTACATATTTTAGGTAAAAAAAAATCCCAATAAGTGTATATTCGCTTCAGTGGGGCAACAGGGAGAGGACCCTGCTGGCTAGGGACAGAATAGGTGTAGTGCATGGAGACAACAAGGGACAGAATAGGGTTCTCTTGCAGTGTGCAACTATAGTCCAGTATCTGGGACAGGATTTTTGGACAACCTCGCACAACAGGAACCTGCATGAACCGTGCCAGCTAGTAGTGCCACCACCCCTCTATAGAAGTGTCTTCCAGTGTCTGTATTTGTGAGTCAGTCAATACTATGTTGGTCATTTGTTTGCAACCCCTCTGCGTTTACATCTCATACCACTGCATTGCTGTATCTACTTGTCAAATCCACTTTAACAAATTAGTTAAACTTACAAGAATAGTGTCTTATCTCCTTGATATTCTCTCCTTTCTCTCTCACTGGCAGCCTATGAATTCAACACTGTAAACCTTCTGTCAGCCTTCCTCTCCAGCTAAGCCAACAACACATACTGTACATGCAAGGCTGGAAATGTAAATATTTTAATTACAGAAAGTGATGTACAGTTTTTTGAGACCAAAGGAGAGGGGGAGAGTTTCCAATAGGGAAGTGACTGCTCTGGGCTTCAACAAAATGTCCGCCTCCAGCAAGAAGAAACAGGAGCAATGCTGGAGGCAATTTGCAGCACAAACTAATTTTGGTAGCATAATTATTAAAGTGGAGTGTATGTTGATTTGTTAAAGGACATTAATTGTTATCGAACTGTAATGCCGCGTACACACGGAATTTCGGCCAGCAAAAGACCAATGAGAGTTTTTCGTCGGAAAATGCGACCGTGTGTATGCTCCATCAGGCTTTTGCTGGCCGAATGCCAGCCAGCAAAAGATTGAGAGCATGTTCTTAATTTTTCGGTCGGGAAAAGTTCCTATCCGAAAATGCGACGCATGCTCGGAAGCAGTGAACTTCATTTTCTCGGCTCATCGTAGTGTTGTACGTCACCGCGTTCTTGACGGTCGTAAGTTCGGCGAACTTTTGCGTGACCGTGTGTATGCAAGGCAAACTTGAGCGGAATCCCGTCGGAAAAGCCGTCATATCTTTTTCCGACGAGAAGTCCGATCGTGTGTACGCGGCATTATGAGTAAAGTTCCACTTTAAGGAATCCTCTCTATGGACCGTATGTATGGGTGTATGATGGTCTTGTCCTCCTTTTTCCCCTCTTTTCAAGGGTTATAATAAAACGCAGTTCACTCAGACTTTCTTCATAGCTGAGCTGCTCAGTTCTACTTTATTGCTTCTTCTCTGTATTTTTTCAAGTTCCAGGGCACCATTTTTGCAAACTGATGCTCAGAACTGATCTGTAGAATCAAGGCAGGCTGGTGCATGTAAAGGTCCACATAGCCAGCAATTGGACAAGCATTTTAATTTCAGATTCTGATATGAGAGTTTGAAGCTGAGCATTGCAAAAGATGTAGCATACCGCTGGAACAAAAATCAGCATCCATTCATATCTGAGGCAACCCATCCATCTACAGCCTCTTTCATCCATCATATGTACATTTCGATCCTCATTTCACTATAGAGATAGAGCCTGTCCATCCGTGCGGCTCTGCTTGTAACTATTCATCTATCATATTAACGTCAGCGGACTCCCTGACAGGCCTAAAACCTATGATAAAAAGAAGCTTCAATCTGTCATCGTTTTACTTCCCTGGTTTATCTGTCAGGACGGTTTTCAGCTTCTCCTAAGTGTTATTACACTCTCTTTCTTCTATTAACCTGAGTTAATGTGACTGTTATAGCATTCCTATCACTTTATCACTTAACACAAGAAAGTTTGGGGATTTTCTGATAAATTCGAGAGCTTTTGGTAATAGACTTCACCAGTTAAAAAATGATTTTAGTCATTTCACCATCATTTCTTTCCTTTTCAACTTTATGGATGCATCACTTCTCAGCTTCTATAAAGATCACTGTGTGTTTATGTAATGAAATTTATTTTATAGAATGTGGTTTATTGCTGTTTAATAACATATATAGCTCTGACATGTTCCGCAGTGCTGTATAGAGAACACTGAGCCAGTCACATTGATTTCACACGCTATTATTATTATTATACATTTAAATGTAGGCCATCGCCAAGCAGCTTGGTGAGAGGGTGACAACAGTTGGTGCAATTACAGTGCCTTGCAAAAGTATTCACCCCCCTTGGTATTTTTTCGTGTTTTATTGCCTCACAACCTGGAATTAACATGGGTTGTTTGAGGATTTGCATCATTTAATTTACAGAACATGCCCACAACTTTGAAGATTTTTTTTTTTTTTTATTGTGAATCAAAACAACAAATAGGACAAATTAACAGAAAAAGTCAATGTGCATAACTATTCACCCCCCCCCTAAATACTCAATACTTTGTAGAGCCACCTTTTGCGGCTATCACAGCTCCAAGTCGCTTTGGATAAGGCTCTATGAGCTTGCCACATCTTACCACTGGGATTTTTGCCCATTCCTCCTGGCAAAACTGCCCCAGCTCCTTCAAGTTGGATGGTTTGCGCTTGTGAACAGCAATCTAAGCAATAAGTCTGACCACAGATTTTCTATTGGATTGAGGTCTGGGCTTTGACTAGGCCATTCCAACACATTTACATGTTTCCCCTTAAACCACTCAAATTTTGCTTTAGCAGTGTGTTTGGGGTCATTGTCCTGCTGGAAGGTGAACCTCCGTTCTAGCCTCAAATCACACAAAGAGTGGTACAGGTTTTGCTCAAGAATATCCCTGTATTTAGCACCATCCATCTTTCCCTCAACTCTGATCAGTTTCCCAGTCCCAACTGCTGAAAAACATCCCCACAGCATGATGCTGCCAACGCCATGTTTCACTGTGGAGATGGTGTTCTTTGGGTGATGTGATGTGTTGGGTTTGCACCAGACATAGCGCTTTCTTTGATGGCCAAAAAATTCAATTTTAGTCTCATCAGACTACAGCACCTTCCTCCATACATTTTGGGAGTCTCCCACATGCCTTTTCGCAAAATCAAAAAGTGCCATTTTGTTTTTTGCTGAAAGTAATGGCTTTCTTCTGGCCACTCTGCCATAAAGCCCAACTCTATGGAGCGTACGGCTTATTGTCGTCCTATGTACAGATACTCCAGTCTCTGATGTAGTTCTCTGCAGCTCCTCCAGGGTTCCCTTAGGTCTCTGTGCTGCCTCTCTGATTAATGCCCTCCTTGCCCGGTCCGTGAGTTCTGGCCAAGTGACTGCAAACCTGCCATCACTTGTCAGGTTTGCTGTTCTGCCATGTTTTTTCCATTTGGTTATGATAGATTTGATGGTGCTCCTAGGGATCATCAAAGATTTGGATATTATTTTTTTTTTTTATAACCTAACCCTGACTTGTACTTCTCAACAACATTGTCCCTTACTTGTTTGGAGAGTTCCTTGGTCTTCATGACAGTGTTTGGTTAGTGGTGCCTCTTGCTTAGGTGTTGCAGCCTCTGGGGCCTTTCAAAAAGGTGTGTATATGTAATGACAGATCATGTGACTCTTAGATTGCACGCAGGTGGACATCATTTCACTAATTATGTGACTTCTGAAGGTAATTGGTTGCACCAAAGCTTTTTATGGGCTTCATAACAAAGGGGGTGAATACATACGCACATGCCAATTATCAGTTTTTTATTTCTGAAAAATAGTTTTATGTATATATTTTTCTAGATTTACTTCACCAACTTAGACTATTGTGTTCTGATCCATCACATATAATTCAGATTAAAAAAACATTGAATTAAAGGTTGTAATGTAACAAAATATGTAAAAAGCCAAGGGGGGTGAAAACGTTTGCAAGGCACTGTATTCATAAATGGAAGAAACACAAAATAACTGTCAATCTCCCTTGGTCTGGGGCTTAATGCAGGGTCTCACCTCGTGGAGTTTGAATGATCATGAGGAATCAGCCCAGAACTACATGGGAGTATCTTGTCAATGATCTCAAGGCAGCTGGGACCATAGTCACCAAGAAAACAATTGGTAACACACTACACCGTGAAGGACTGAAATCCTGCAGCGCCCGCAAGGTCCCCCTGCTCAAGAAAGCACATGCACAGGCCCGTCTGAAGTTTGCTAATAAACATCTGAATGATTCAGAGGAGAACTGGGTGAAAGTGTTGTGGTCAGATGAGACCAAAATCGAGCATCAACTCAACTTGCCGTGTTTGCATTTATTATAACCCTTGAAAAGAGGGAATAAAGAAGGACATGACCATCATACACCCATACATATTGTCCATAGAGAGAATTCCTTAAAGTGGAACCCATAACAGTTTGATAACAATTAATGTCCTTTAACAAATGAACATATATTCCACTTTAATAATTATGCTACCAAACTGAGTTTGTGCTGCAAATTGCCTCCAGCATTGCTCCTGTTTCTTCTTGCTGGAGGCGGACATTTTGTTGAAGCCCAGAGCAGTCACTTCCTTATTGGAAACTCTCCCCCTCTCCTTTGGTCTCAAAAACTGCACATCACTTTCTGTAATTAAAATATGTACATTTCCAGTCTTGCATGTATGTGTTGTTGGCTTAGCTGGAGAGGATGGCTGACAGAAGGTTTACAGTGTTGAAATTCATAGGCTGCCATCGAGGGAGAAAGGAGAGAATATCAAGGAGATAAGACACTATCCTTGTAAGTTTAACTAATTTGTGAAAGTGGATTTGACAAGTAGATACAGCAATGCACAGATATGAGATGCAAACGCAGAGGGGTTGCAAACAAATGACCTACATAGTATTGACGGACTCCCAAATACAGACACTGGAAGAGCACTTCTATAGAGGGGTGGTGGCACTACTAGCTGGCACGGTTTATGCAGGTTCCTGTTGTGCGAGGTTGTCCAAAAATCCTGTCTCAGATACTGGAATATAGTTGCACACTGCAAGAGATTTCCTATTCTGTCCCTCGTTGTCTCCATGCACTACACCTATTCTGTCCCTAGCCAGCAGGGTCCTCTCCCTGTTGCCCCACTGAAGCGAATATACACTTATTGTTTTTTTTTTTTTACCAAAAATATGTAGCAGACTACATATTGACCTAAATTTATGAAGAAATGCGATTTAAAAAAAAAGTTTTTATTGGATACGTTTTATAGCAGAAAGTAACAAATATTGGTGTTTTTTTTCAAAATTTTCAGTCTTTTTTCATTTATAGTCCAAAAGAAAAAAAAAACCCCAGAGATGATCAAATACCACCAAAAGAAAGCTTTATTTGTGGGGAAAAAAAATAAAATAAATGTAATTTATGGTACAGCGTTGCAAGACTGTGCAATTGTCAGTTAAAGAAACGCAGTGCCATATAGCAAAAACTGGCCTGGTTATGAAGGGGGGGTTAAATCTTCCGGGAGTCAAGGGGTTATACTGTAGCCAAAAGGGTGTCATCTGGTTTTGTGAGGTAATGATACGAATCATGGGCACAGTGCAAGCATCTTTGCAAACAAGCTGGCCATTTATCTCTCCTAAACGGGTACTTCTAATCAATCTTAAAGCGGAGCTCCACCCAAAAGGGGAAGCTACGCTTGCCTGCCTACTCCCCCCCCCCCCCCTGCTGCCACATCTGGCACCATTTGAGGGGAAGGAGGTAGTGGGAGCCTGGTTTTGACAGGTACCCGCTCCCATTTCCAGCTCAGTTCGCCTCAGCCAACTAAGCCAGAAGTTTGGCCCCCCCTCCTTCCCTCTGCAGCCAGTTCATTCACAGAATTCAGCACGAATTGAGATGGCGGCCCCAGCACCCGAGAGCCGATTAGAGAATCACCACGGGTGAGGACACCGCTGGATGCTTGGACAGGTAAGTGTCCTCATTGCTCTGGGATATTGTATTGTATCCTATTGCCGCGTACACACAATCGCACATACCGACAACAACAGCTCAAACTTGTCTTGCATACACACGGTCACACAAATCTTGTCAGAAATTCAGATGGCCAAGAACGCAGTGACGTACAACATGTACGACGAGCTGAGAAAAATTAAGTTTTATAGCCGGTGCGGCTCTTCTGCTTGATTCCGAGCATGCAGGGAACTTTGTGCGTCGGAATTGTGTACACACGATCGGAATTTACGACAACGGATTTTGTTGTCGGAAAATTTGAGATCCAGATCTCAAATTTTGTTTGACGGAAATTCTGACAGAAAATGTCCGATGGAGCCTACACACGGTCGGAATTTCCAACAAGCTCCCATCGAACATTTCCGGTCGGAAAATTTGAGTGTGTGCTCTGCATAAGACTTAATGTTGGGTGATACGGGGAAGGGAAGAGAGAGAGAAGGAAATTGCTTCCCTTTTTTTTTTTTTTCTCTTATCTTTTTCTTTTGGGTTGTTTCTTTATCTTCCCTCTCTCGAAAACATTTCAAGGGAATGGACGATAAACAAAATAAAAGATACTGTTGTTGATCCTTTTTTATCTGCGTAGCCTCCCTGGCGGTTTTCCCGAGTGTGGCTCGGGGTTAAAATTCAGGACCATTAGCGGTAACCCCAAGCCACACTCGGGATTACATCGCAGGATTCTGGTGTGGCTTTACTTACCTTGTCCCCGGGATCCTGCGATGTCCCCCGCAGTGTCCGTGGGCTCCGTCCTCCACCGAAGCCTCTCCTTGCCAGGCTCCGTTCCCTGCGAGCGTCGCGACGCACGGGGGCGGAGCCTGGCGGCAAATTTAAAAAAAAAGTTAAAATCATAACACATACAGTACTGTAATCTTACAGATTACAGTACTGTATGAAATTATTTCACATCCCTTTTGTCCCCAGTGCTTTGGCCCATGCCCTGCATGCAGTTTTATGTGATATATACTGTTTTTTCTGCCTGGAAACTGGAGATTGTCCATAGCAACCAAAAAGTGTCCCTTTACGTCAAAAGTGGCTTTAGACCAGCTAGAAAACAGCGATAGTAAATTAGAACACTTGCAGAATTGAGCGATAGTGAATCGTGGGGAAATTTATTTTATTACTATTTATTTTTATTTTTTTTAATTATTTATTTATGATATTATAATTTATGTTTTTGTGTTTCAAACTTTATCATACCCGGGATATCTACTAGACTCTTGTTTGGACAGATTTAAGTGTGTTATTGTTAAGAATTACAGACCTACAATATAAAACGCCAAATTTCCATGCAAAATAATTGTACCGCTTTCAGCACCTAAAATCCGAAATAATCATACCGCCAGGGAGGTTAAGGGGAAGGAAGAAGGAAAAGAAAGAAATTGTTTATTGTTTAAAATTTTATTATGTATTTTTGTATTTGTGAATTTCTTTTTTTTTTGTTTTTTGTTGTTGTTTAATATTTGTTTTGTTTGTAATTTGTTATAAAAATTTTCAAAAATAAAATCTGATTTAAAAAAAAAAAAAAGTGTCTTCATAGTAAAAGTAATTTGTAGCTGCTGATTTAGAATTTTTCACGGGGGGCGGGCGGAACGCCACTTTAATCTCAAGGAAAAATTTTATTCTTTTTATTCATATTATTCAAAATATTAAAAAAAAACTGCATAGCTATGCCTTTCTGACCATAATGAACCCATTGCCCTATACTTGACCACATTTATAAGAGGTGACATGAGAATACTTTTGTTTACCCTTCATTTAGTGAATTCATTTATATGTTAATAAGGTTATTACGGGTGACGGAAGATTATAACTCCATCTGTTGACTCAAAGACAGGAGTCTGAGCTGCTGTGGCTGCTCAGTCCACCGAGAAGGATCATTTACTTTACAACTTCAGCTCAAAAAGAATGATGATGTTCTTCTAAGCTCTTACAATGTCTTGAGCCTAGCTGTGATATCTTGTTGTGTACAGTAAGTTCCTGCTTCTATCGGTGTACTCCATGATTTATCTGACTGTTTCATAATGAGAATAATGTTTTCATTATGATAAATATTCTTATAAACTTGCAATTTGGTCAAAGAAGACATAGGGCCAAAGCTCTTTTGGCCCTGCTTCTGTTGATCACAGGAGGGTACTCCTGTCCAGCCGGGTCCAGGCTCTGGAAAGATCATGACTTTAAAGTCAGGATCCACTAAGGTTCCTGCCCAGCAGCTGGCTCAGCCTCTCAGTGAGCCGCAGAGACCATGAGCCAGCCGCTCCCGCCCCCTCCACAGCCAGGCTCTCCAGTGAGCGCTGGAGGGGCAGAGCAAAGAGCTGGTGACTGGTGACTGGCACTGTCATCAGCTCTCTGCTCACTAACGACCAAGAAGTGGGCAAGAAGCGATCTTTGAATGCTCAGTTCTCTGTCCTAGAAGCAGCGGGGAGCAGATGCAGCACTGGACCAGTTCGCTTCAAATATAAATTCTGACACATTTTTGGTTATTCTGAGATTCAGATATATCCGAATCTCCAAATTAAATAGTAACAAATTTTATTGATTCGTTTAGTGTTGTTTCATATATTCGTTTTCTAACGAATTCCAACATTTCGGAACAATCTGTGTGAACAATAGCTGGTTATTAAAGCGGACCTTCAGTCATTTTTTCATCTTTCCATCTATTAAATATTCTGCCCTTGTTGTTGTTTTAACTTTGGATAGTAAAACATTTTTTTTTCTGCCAGTAAATATTTTATACAGCCCACTTCCTGTTACTTGTCTGGTAAAAAGCCTAGGCTTAAGACATCATGCACAGCTCTCTCTCTCACTCTAGTGAGAGTTTGCCAGGAAGGGAAGGGGGATGAGTCATAGGAGGGCCAATGAAAGCTGCAGAGCTGGAGGTGTGCCTCTGTGTGTGTCTGTGTAAATCCAGGAAGTGAACAGGCAGCTGCTTCAGCTGCCCACAGTTAAAATGGTTGCAGCCAGACTCAGCGGAGGGAGATTTCTGTAGCATATTTGGCAAGTACAGAATTACAGTATATATAAAATAATATTCAAAGTGGTTGGAGGGAAGCTTCAGAATGGCAAAGATGTTTTTATTACAAATTATGTGAGCAGACTGCAGTTCCTCTTTAAGGAATGGGCCGGGAAGCCGGCCCCCTTGTCCTCAACACTTGATGACTCATAAGCGGGCTTCCCTACTGACAGCTGAATGTAAACAGAATTGCCAGCAAATTAAGAAAAAATTTAGAAAAAAAAAACACAGCAATCCATACCATGGCATGAGGTCCCCCCAAAATCCATATCAGATGAGTGAGCTCCCCTTCCCCTCCTGAACCATACCAGGCCACATGCTCTCAACATGGGGGGGTGCTTTGGAGGTGGGGGGCTCTACACCAGCCACAAAACACCTCCCCTTGTTGAGGTTATGTGGCCTGGTATAGGTCCTGAGGGGGGGGCTCTCACTCGTCCCCCTCCCCTTTCCTGGCCTGTGGGGCTGCATGCTAGGATAAGGGTCTGGAATGGATTTTGGTGAGGACCCCACGCCATTTTTAAAAAAAATGTTGGCATGGGGTTCCCCTTAAAATTCATGCCAGACCCGAAGGACCTGGTATGGCTGGGGGGGGGGGGGGGGGGACCCACGCTGTTTTTTTTTTTCTAAATTTTTATTTTCCAGCAATTCTGTTTACATTCATCTGTCAGCGGGGAAGCCCACTGAAAGCTGATGAGTCATCAGTTGTTAAGGACGATCGTTTTTCGAACCGATCCAAATTCTAATCGTTCTGAAAATGTGGAATTCTTTAGAAAATTAATAAACAAAACTAAATGAAACAAAACTAAACGAATTCTGAAATGAATAAACAAAACAAAATTAGTAACATAACGAATCTATCCGAAATTAAACAAATTTTTCTGTTCTGCATATGTTTTTTTTTCTTTTATTTCCAGACTTCCATAAATAATAATAAATAATATAAATAATAAATAATAATATAATAATAAATAATCCATAAATCCACATGACTTCAAAGTTGTTTGCCAGTATAGCATTTTTTTTATTCGCATAATATTAAAATAAAGGTGTTAAAAGATCATTTAAAGGATAAGTTACCAGACCCGCTACCTCTAGTGACAGTGAGTCAGGGATCTTATCCTCGCACTTGCTGTCACAAAAAAACATGGCTGTGTGAGGCTTCGCCTACCCAGATGCGTCATTCATTCACAGAGTTCTGTGAATGGGAGAACTACAACTATCAACAGCCTTTGCGGCTATCGGCTTGTAGTTCTCAATGAACTACTAGGGCGCTGTTGAGTATCCTAGATAGTTTGTTATTTCTTTCTGTCAGTGTGTAACTGCCTGCTTGTACGAGGTTCGAGCAGACACTTACACAGATAGTCAACAGGAGTCCTGCATTGCACCCGCATACGAAGCCCGCGCTGTAGCCATCTTTCAACTATAGCGTGGGCAGGAAGTGGTTAGGTAGGATGAACTTCCATGCATAAAGCGTTACATAAAACAGGAAGAACCGTTGATGAAAAGACACTTCTGTCAGAAACCATGAAATCAGACCGAGACAGAAGTACAGTTAAATCACACTTGTTTAATAATAAAAGTTAAAAAAAAAACAAACGTAGTCAAAATATAGCCAAAGTTCAGTAACCGGAACGGGTAGTCAGCCAAGCCAGAAGTCAGGGATCAACGTAGAGAAACAGCAAGCAGAATCTGGAGCCACAAGGGATGTCAGCAAAGCAAGTTTTTAAACAGGAACACAGGAGATCGACACTGTGACGTTGACCAAGGCGAAGGCAGAGCTCCTCTGGACTGGACGGCTTAGGCAGGACTGACGAGCAGGATATCATCAACAGCTGAGTAACTGTGGAGAGAGATGGGAGCTGGCAATTAGCCGACAGCTGAGTGGCCAGCCCAGAAAAGGAAGGGCTGAGCCCAGCCCTGACAACTTCTAGATTTGTACCCACACCCAGCAGAAGAGAAGCTGGATCCCATGGGACTCGCTGATTCAGGAGAGCACTAAGCTCCATTACCACCTTCTGCCAAAAGGTTTGAAGACCGGGACAAGGCCAGACCTTATGGATAAACGTGCCCACCTCTGTCCTACACCTAAGGCAGCATTTATTGGCTGTGGGGTAAATAAGGGAGAGCCTCTGAGGGGTATAATATGCATAGTGGAAAAAACTTCAACTGGATGAACCTACGTATCTCTAGCCAAGATCATCATTGGGATACATTTTTGTATGCCCCCCCCCCCCCCCAGTCTACGTCATAGTATCTTTTTTTCGTTTGTTTTTGTTCAGTGACCATCTGAATTGACTGAAAGGAGTTGTTCTTTAACACATGCCCACAACTTATCTTTCATCCAAAAAAAAAACATTTTATATGTCCAGAGGTAGTATTATCAAGAAATGTATTGAAGTTGTCATTGCCAATCAAACTTTTCAAATGTTTGCAGTGTGTTATGTATGAAGCCAAGAGTCCAGCTGTATTCTGCAGTAAGTGTTTAACCTTGTCTTGCATTATGTATGGGTAATGTATTTCATATGCAGAAGGCAGCGCGTGTCTGCTTAGCATGCTGGTCACCGAGAAGGCATTTACAATGCAGAAGGCTCAGCGAGGGGGAGAGACGTGGGTCACCGTAATGCCGCTGTGCAGGTGTAACAACCAGAAAGCCCATTTGCAGTAAATTCATCTTAGAAACAGCAAGAGAAGGCAAAGTCCTCCAGCCTCTCTGCATCGCACTACACCCACCTGCCTGAGTGCTTGCCGGCAGATAATAATAAAGTCCAGCAATCCTGCCAGGCAGGTACTGAGCAGATAGATAATGAGGTTAGACTACTGCAGAGAGTTCAGAACATACAAGTGTTATATTGTTTTATGGAGCATCATCTGACATTTTCACTATGTAGCCTGTTCCCACAGATAAACAGATATCTCAAGGAGCAGCGAGCTGTTATTAGAGGTTGTGTGGCCAGACTTCCACCTTTATAGGATTGTTGGACCCATCATGCCTACACAAATCTTTCTCCCGTGTGCAAACTGTTTCACCCAACACAATATGAACATTTCCCCTCCAGTGACTTCAATAGGTTGTACAGGCTTAATGGAGGACAGCAAAACTTTTTACAAAAGTTCTTTTCACTTGTTCAGGGATAGAACAATGGTCAGGTTTTCATTTGTTTTATTTGACCACCGTCACTGGGATAGAAGGTGATGATAAATTCAAAATGTTATCACCAGAGTAGAGGAAAATGCCTCCAATGGGGACGCCGTCTCCAGTGACAAATGTCAAAGGTGTTCTGTTTCAAATGTCACTTTATGCATTGACAAGCCTTCTTAGACCCAGTCTCTCTGTACCTTATGGTCACCTGCTCCATCCACAGGCGGCTGAACTCTTCCACAAGACACAGAAGTTGAATCCAACTCAATTTTACTTTAGTTAATTGCAGTACAGATCATACTTTTCCAATCTTTTTAAGTGTAATGTAGCGCCACCCTCGTAGGGGGCACTGGATGTTGCTTTTTGTCTTGTGCTGCCCTGACCCTGGCAACTCCCCAACCCTTCTGACACTCTAGGTTCGGACATAACGTACACCCCTTTAAATGAACCACAGACACAATATATACCGAACTCAGCAGATTTTCTGTATTGACATAAGCAGACAGTAGGTGCAATAGAGGTGTAGCACCCTCTAGCTAGTGTGCTAGTGTACATAGTTTAGTTGTTAGTGTAGGTAAATTGGCTTTGCTGAGAGCCAGGCCTGGGCTGAATCTTTCCTGGTGTCTGTGCAATCCTTTCTTTGAACTATGTCCGAACCCAGGGTGTCAGCGGTGTGGGGAGGCTTGCAAAGGTCAGGGCAACCTTTAGGGGCAGTCTTCTAGTGGCTCTGACGGGGGGTGTAGCGCTACAGTTATAAAAAACATGTGCAAACCTAATTGTTATGGGTTAATATCTTAAATTTTTGTATAGTAACGTTGTTTGGGGGAGGATGTTTGTGTTATATTAAACTTCAATAAAAATGATGATCAAGGGGAATCCAGCACATGGCCAGGAGGAGTGGGGGAAAAGAAGGAGGTAATTAAAGTATATAGAAGAGATCAAATGGCTTTGTAGCCAACCAAATCACTTCTATATTTATCAGACAGGTGAATGACTGTAATTAAAGCGATATTAAAGCCTTTGTTTAAAAAAAAAAAAAATAACAAAGATTACTTACCTGCTCTGTGCAGTGGTTTTGCACAGAGCAGCCCAAATTCTCCTCTTTTCGAGTCCCCCGACAGCGCTCCTGGCTCCTCCCCCCTGCTGGGTTCCCCCACAGCAAGCAGCTTGCTGTGGGGGCACCCATGCAGGTGCGCTTTCGAGCCGCCGCTCTGTGTGTCCATTATTTTTTTTATTTATTTATTTCAGGTACTTATATAGCACCGTCAATTTACACAGCGCTTTACATATATACATTGTACATTCACATCAATCCCTGTCCTCATGGAGCTTACAATCTAAGGTCTCTCAAGCTCTCATTCATACATATACATACTAGGACCAATTCTAGACAGGATCCAATTAACTTCCCTTTGGAGTGTGGGAGGAAACTGGAGTGCCTGGAGGAAACCCACGCAGGTATAGGAAGTGGGGGCACCCAGCAGGGGGGAGGAGCCAGGAGCGCTGTCGGGGGACTCGAAAAGAGGAGAATTTGGGCTGCTCTGTGCAAAACCACTGCACAGAGCTGGTAAGCTGGCAGATAGTGTTGTGGTTGGGATGCGAACCAGCGACCCCTTTGCTGCTAACTACTACACCACTGTGCAGCCCAATCACACATGGAGCCACGGCTCAGCCCCGCCCCCCTCTGTCTCCTGATTGGCTCACTGGCTGTGATTGACAGCATTTGGCTCCTGCTGCTGCCAAAAGCAAATCAGGAGTGTGAGTTTCTGGAGAGGCAAAGCTCTCGTGGACATCGCTGGATCGAGAGGGGGCTCAGGCAAGTATTAGGGGAGCTGGGGGAGCTGCTGCACATAGACTGCATGAAGGTAAAAAAACCTTGTGCCTTGACAACCACTTTAAAGCAAACTCACAGTGGCGCCACACCATTAGGCAATACATAAGTCACTGGCCACCCAGTAAAAGGTACAGCCATGTCAAAGGGTTAATTCAGTGTCTACGAAGAAGTGAAATATCCGTTTTGAGTGGACTGACCCTTTAATGGAGTGCACGAGAAAGCAGCTAACTATAAAAAAACAGCTCGAATGATCTGGAAATCCAGGCCATTCAGATTAAGAGTTCAGGCCACGAGCAGTAATTGGTTTTCTTTGCTGTTCCTTAAGCAAGCTAAGAGCAGTTTCTTAAGTAAAATGAAGCCCTGGAGCAGCCGAGCGTTGGACTGTTTAGAGACGCACGCTTACCCTTTCTACTAACTTCCAGCTCTCACCGCATTCACGTGGAAGAATGGAAAGGCGTCGCTGAAATTTACTCTCTGAAAGAAAATTAAGCATTGACTTTTTCCCAGATTTACAACGGCTTCCTGAAAAGCATTACTGCACAGCGCGGCGCGGATTGAGTCATATAGATCGCAGGCTTCCAGAAAGAAAAAAGTGATTTAGGTTAATAACATTGCATCAGCTTTTTTTTTTTTTTTTTTTTCCCAAAGGAAGTTCTATAACTCACCGTTAACTTCTGAAGATTAAAACTTAGCAGGGAGCGATGCGAAGGTTTATGTCGCTCGTTATGTTCAGGCCCAAATAAAGAAGTCGGCTGCATTAAATCACAAGCTTTCCATTAGGTACTTATTCCAGCCACTCTTCCGGAAGCTGCATTCAAATGGCACTTCTGCTGGACAGCTGGAAGATTTAGAACAGGTAACAGCTAGATATAAAATGCAGATTTTTATGTTAAAGTGCAGCTTACAAAATCCATCTGCAATTCTTTCAGGCTGGGGAGAACAACGAGTGAAATAAATAACTTCCCGGCCTTTTGTCTTTGGTTGGGTTGTTCAAAATATGTGTCAGGACCCAGGTCTGAACCTACGACCTCTGCTGTGTCTGGCAATGTCTCTTCTTGCTGTGCCACCTGAGGTGCTGAAACAGCTTTCCGACTGATCTATTGGACAATCCTGCCTTGTGCCTTGTTTCTGCTGAACCTTGAACCCTTTGCTCCTCCCATGCACTTCCTGTTTGCCAGATTATTGTGTTCTCTCCAGCCAACATCTCACTCTTGTCACACCTGCTGCCATCTGTATCTCTGCTACCACTCGCTACCGACTTTTGGCTTGTTCCTTGACTATGCTTCCGCTTAATCCCAACCTGCAACCACTTGTTACTGACCTTTGGCTTGTTTACTGACTACGCTTCTGCTTGATCCCAACCTGCTATATCTGCTACTGGATCCCAGCTTACTCACCCCAAGTGGAGCGATCCTGAGGACCAATACCTGGTGCTAACACGCAGCAAAACCTCCATCATCAGGAGCTCTGGTGAACACCGGTTAATGCTCAGACTCGCACCATGGTGAGCTTGTGTCATCCGCCAAGGTGACCTGCTTCTGTATTTATTCAGCTGGACGGTGGGAGCTTCTCTACTGCTATAGCTACTGGTCTCTGAGCCTGACCCCTGATTGTGACAAAATGCTTTACAAGACATTGAGGCCTGTATCAGGAAATAAAGACTTTATCCATCCACTTTTTGTGGGTTCTGGACACCAATTAGTCATTAAGGGCAAACTGCAAGGGCTGTACCAACAGCACTACAACTTTTTTATTACCTTTCAAATTTTACATGTTGGTAGAGTAACTCTTCCTCTATAGCAACTCCTCTCCTTTTTCATTGCAGGTAAATAATGGGTCCCAAGCAAAAGCAATGTGCCGTCACTGAGTTCTTGACGAAGGAAGGGTGCAGGCTGTCTGACATCTACAGAAAGCCACAATAATGACATCATTGAGAAGAGCAATGTGCACAAATGGATGAAAAAGTTTAACCACTTCCGGACCGCCCACCGTCGTTATACTTCGGGACTTTGAAGAGGAATATCGTTGTTATGGCAGAAAACCCCGGTATCCTCTTCTTCAGCGGGTGGTCTGCTTCAAGATAAAAGTGGTCTCTGCGGCGGATTCGCCACAAGATCACTTTTATCGGCGGTGAGAGAGGGGCCCCCCTCCCGCCGCGCTTTGGTGCCGCTGCTTAACGGAGCCGTCAGCAGCGGCGGAGGGCACCAGAGCGCAGCGGGAGGGGGGCCCCTCTCCCGCCGCCAATAAAAGTCGAATCAGATGTTGTCCCTTGTGTGACATGGAGACGAGTGAGAGGAAGATGGCCCCCACCCGTCTCCATATCATTGCAGGGAGGAAGCGACGTCAAAACGTCACTTCCGCCCATAGCTCTTAAAGGGAAATTTTTTTGTATTTTAGTTTAAATATGAGATGTGAGGTCTTTTTGATCCCAGATCTCATATTTAAGAGGTCCTGTCATGCTTTTTGTTTTTACAAGGGATGTTTACATTTCTTGTAATAGGAATAAAAGTGACACCATTTTGTTTAAAAAGAATAGTGTATAAATAAAAAATAAAAGGTAAAATAATTAAGAAGAACAATTAAAATTTTTTTTAAACGCGCCCCGTCCCGATGAGCTCGCATGCAGAAGTGAACGCATACTTGAGTACCACACATGTGAGATATCGCCGCGATTGGTAGAGCGAGAGCAATAATTCTAGCCCTAGACCTCCTCTGTAACTCAAAACATGCAACCTGTAGAATTTTTTAAATGTCGCCTATGGAGATTTTTAAGGGTAAAAGTTTGTCGCCATTTCACGAGCGGGTGCAATTTTGAAGCGTGACATGTTGGATATCAATTTACTCGGCGTAACATTATCTTTCACAATATAAAAAAAGAAATTGGGCTAACTTTACTGTTGTCTTATTTTTCAATTAAAAAAAGTGTATTTTTTCCAAAAAAAGTGCGCTTGTAAGACCGCTGCCCAAATACAGTGTGACAGAAAGGATTGCAACAACCGTCACTTTATTTTCTAGGGTGTCAGAAAAAAAAGAAATGTTTGGGGGTTCTAAGTAATTTTCTAGCAAAAAAAAATGTTTTTAACTTGTAAACAACAAATCTCAGAAAGAGGCTCGGTCCTTAAATGGTTAAGGAAACCAACCTTGAAGGCAAAACCATGCAGTGGGAGTCCATCAATTGCAACCTCTGACACAAATCGTTAGTAAGTAGAAGTGGGTACCTCGGCAGTTGACACCAGATTTGAAGATAAGAAGAGTGGAAGTTTGTTCTGACCTGCTAGAAGCATTTTAAGTCAATGAACACAAGTTTTTGCTGATCTGGTGACAGAGGATGAAACGTGGGCGTATCTTTATGATACGGATATAAGGAATCAGTCCATGGAATGGCATCACACCTCTTCCCCTAAGCCTAAGAAGTTCAAGAGCCAGCGATCAGCACAGGAAGTCATGAGGACTGTTTTTTGGGATGACAAGGGCATCATTCGCCTTGATTTTCTAGAAAATTGTCGTACTATGACCAAGCAATATATTGAGACACTTAACGCAGTTGTATACCCACACAAAAAAAAAAAACCTATAAAGCAAAAGGTATATGAGCTAGTATGCATCGCATACTAGCTCATTATGAAATACTTACCTTAGAATGAGGCATCTGATCCAGGTCACCGACGAGGGAGGGCTATGAGTAGCCGGAGCCGCGATGACGTCTTTCCGGCAAGGTCCGGCAGCGTCTGCCAAACCTTCACAGCGCATGCGCCGCTGACGTCAGTGGCTGCATTCAAAGTGGATATCTCCTAAACCGTACAGGTTTAGGAGATATTCATTTTACCTACAGGTAAACCTTATTATAGGCTTACCTGTAGGTAAAAAATGTAACAAAAGGGTATACATCCACTTTAAGAAGCTGAGAGATGCCCTTAGGCTGAATAAACCAACAAAAAAAAATCTTAATACATCCCCCACATTCACCATGACAATGTGCAACCACGCACAACAAATCTAGTGATTGGCAAATCTGGCTGGTCAGCAATTGCCTCTCCACGGTACAGCCCAGATTAAGTGCCCTCTTACTTCCAATGGTTTGGTCCAATGAAGGACAGTCTTTGGAGACAATGATTTGATGACACAGACAAGGTGAAAGTGGCTGTGAAGAAGTGGGTAGAACAGTGTACATCTGAATATTTTTAAAGAGGAAGAGTTACTCTATCAATATGGTAAATTTGAACAACCTATGTAACTTCATTAAAAAGTTACGGACACTTTTGTATTACCTTAAGTACAGCCTTCATGTATTCATTCCGGGTCCATAATTCACATTATAAAAATGGGATTCTGTGATGGACCCCAGTACTCAAGAGGTGTATGTCCATCTTATAAGCTTCCCTTGCCAGGTAACAGAATGTTACCAGATCCCGCAGCCCACCCAGCAGTGTTGCCACCCTACCGCAGCATTTTTTACTGACAAAACATGGAAACTTTACTGGCAGAGCACATTTTTTACTGGCAACTTGTGAAATTACAGAACTCTTATTAAATGTCTCATTAATGTACACACAGCACCTCATATTGACAGAAAAACACAGAATTGTTGACATTTTTGCAAATTTATTAAAAAAGAAAAACTGAAATATCACATGGTCCTAAGTATTCAGACCCTTTGCTCAGTATTTAGTAGAAGCCCCCTTTTGATCTAATACAGCCATGAGTCTTTTTGGGAAAGATGCAACAAGTTTTTCACACCTGGATTTGGGGATCCTCTGCCATTCCTCCTTGCAGATCCTCTCCAGTTCTGTCAGGTTGGATGGTAAACATTGGTGGACAGCCATTTTTAGGTCTCTCCAGAGATGCTCAATTGGGTTTAAGTCAGGGCTCTGGCTGGGCCATTCAAGAACAGTCACAAAGTTGTTGTGAAGCCACTCCTTCATTATTTTAGCTGTGTGCTTAGGGTCATTGTCTTATTGAAAGATAAACCTTCGGCCCAGTCTGAGGTCCTGAGCACTCTGGAGAAGGTTTTCATCCAGGATATCCTATTACTTGGCCGCATTCATCTTTCCCTCGATTGCAACCAGTCGTCCTGTCCCTGCAGCTGAAAAACACCCCCAGAGCATGATGCTGCCACCACCATGCTTCACTGTTGGGACTGTATTGGACAGGTGATGAGCAGTGCCTGGTTTTATCCACACATACCGCTTAGACTTAAGGCCAAAAAGTTCTATCTTGGTCTCATCAGGCCAGAGAATCTTATTTCTCACCATCCTGGAGTCCTTCAGGTGTTTTTTAGCAAACTCCATGTGGGCTTTCATGTGCCTTACACTGAGGAGAGGCTTCCGTTGGGCCACTCTGCCATAAAGCCCCAACTGGTGGAGGGCTGCAGTGATGGTTGACTTTCTACAACTATCCCCCATCTCCCGACTGCATCTCTGGAGCTCAGCCACAGTGATCTTTGGGTTCTTCTTTACCTCTCTCAATAAGGCTCTTCTCCCCCGATAGCTCAGTTTGGCCGGACGGCCAGCTCCAGGAAGGGTTGATCAGGGATGATCAGAAGAAATGGACAGCACCTGAGTTAAATATATGAGTGTCACAGCAAAGGGTCTGAACACTTAGAACCATGTGATATTTCAGTTTTTCTTTTTTAATAAATCTGCAAAAATGTCAACAATTCTGTGTTTTTCTGTCAATATGGGGTGCTGTGTGTACATTAATGAGGAGAAAAAAATGAACTTAAATGATTTTAGCAAATGGCTGCAATATAACAAAGAGTGAAACATTTAAGGGGGTCTGAATACTTTCCGTCCCCACTGTAAGTCACATGACAGCACAGGTGCATATCATCAGATTGAACTCAGCAATTGCAAACACAAACCAATAAAATCTCCTGTTGAGAAAGGATATTTGTAAAAAAAAAACAAGAACACAGAAAAGATTCTATTCAATATAGCAACCTCAAAAAATAAAAAGGGAAAAAGAATGTTTCCCTATGAATCTAAAGAGGTTACACACTACACAATGCGATAATGCGGACGTTAGGCATGTGCAATTCGTTTCGTTACGAATTCGTTTTTTAACGAATTTCGACAAATTCGTTAATTCGGGAATATCCGAATTAACGAAAACCCGTTTAACTAATTTTTTCCGAATATTCGTAAATTCGATAAAATTGGACATTCGTAAATTCGGGCATTCGAACATTCGTACATTCGCAATTTACATTCGTACATTCGTATATTCGAACATTCGTACATTCGCAATTTACATTCGTACATTCGTACATTCGTGCATTCATACATTAGTAAATTAGTGAATTCGTAAATTTGTAAATTCGAAAATTCGGAAATCTGAAATAATAGTTAACTAATAATAACTTAACTATTAGTAATTACTAGTAACTTTGAATTTATAGGTATTGTAATTTCCTTTTAAATTTGGCTGTTAGTGAACGTAACACATACAAATTTATCCGAAGTTATGAATGATCCGAAAAAACGGAATGGAACGTAATGAATTAATAATAATAAATAACAATAATAATAATAACAATGTTTTATTATTATTATTTATTATTAATTTGTTCCATTCCATTTGTTTAAATGCAGCCTTAATTTTGGATAATTCGTAACTTCGGATAAATTTGTATTTGTTACGTTCACTGACAGTCAAGTTTGAAAGGAAATTACAATACCTATAATTTAATAGTTAGTTACTATTTCAGATTTTTGAATTTTCGGGGTTTTTGGTTTTTCAAACTTCGAATTTACAAATTTACGAATTTTCTCATTTACAAAATGTACGATTTTACGAATGTACGAATTTACGAATGTACAAATGTACAAATGTAAAAATGTACGAATGTACGAATGAACGAATGTTCGAATTACGAATGTTCGAATTACGAATGTTCGAATTACGAATGTACGAATGTACGAATGAACGCATTTACGAATTTACGAATGAACGAATTTACGAATCGCAATCATAACGAATGACCCGAAAAACGAAAAAAATAATAAACTAATGAAACGAAAACGAAAATGAACGAATTTTTTTGGCTGTGCACATGTCTAGCGGACGTTCCTTAACTAAAGGAATGAGAAACCATGTAAACAGAAACTTGACATGAAGTGAAACAACAAATAAAATAAATAATCACCACATGTCAATCAATAAGGTATTCCCAAATTACGGTAACCTAATCAATCATAGAAGTGAGTTAAGTCCCACTCGAAGTTCAACCCCTGGGGAATTCTGTGATTTAGAGAAAAGATCCAGAATACTTCCCGTTCACACAGGATTCTGAATTTATCCCCCTCCCCCCCCCCCCCCCCCCCCACTGGACGTGTTGATCTTCTCTATACCCTGTATTTGTAGCAAACTAGTATCACCACCATGGACATGATTGAAATGTCGGGCTACATAAGTGGTTTGTTTCCTGTCAATGTTCCCAATATGGTCGTTTAAACGATCTCTCAATCTTCTTGTAGTGCGGCCCACATATTGGACAGCTACAAGCCTTGCATGTAATCAAATAGATCACATACCTTGTGTTGCAATTAATAAAAATCGTAATATTAAACATTCTATTATTAGTAGTGCACTGGAATTTGTCCCCTTTTGCAACACAAGGACAGCACGGACAGCTATTGGAGCCACATTTGTAAACCCCCTTAAAATCCAACCAAGTCCTATTAGTAGAGCCTGATCCGAACTCACTGGGTGATAAGGAATTACTTAAAGAGGGGGCTCGACGAAACACTGCTTTAAAACCCCTTGACTAAACCTTGGCAAAAATGTCATCCTCAAAAAAGATAGAAATACGCCGTGTCAAAATATTTTTAATTTTCCGAAATTCAAGACTATAGGGGGTTGAGAAAATTGGAATATTTCACCTTCTCATCTAGGTATTTTATCGCACAGAAGTTTCTCTCTCTCTCTGTACCCTACTGCAATATTGATAGCCCTGTGAAGCGTGTTCTCACCGTAACATCCTCCTCAAAAATCTATCGCTCATGCTCCTCTTTTCCCTCAGAAAATGATCATCTCTACTACATAATCTCTGCAATCTGAGAAATTGGCCTACAGGAATGCCACGCGTGGCATCATGGGGATGTCCCGAGTGAGCACGAAGTAGCGCATTACTAGAATTGGGTTTCCTATATATACTAGACTGAATATAGCCTTCCTCACTAAAAAGTGTAATATCCAAAAAGGAGATTGATTCGCCATTCATCTGCCCAGTAAACCATAGGTTCAGACAATTGTCATTCAAGTAGTAATAGCCGACAGTATAGCAGAATAACAGTAAGCAGAATAGCTTAACATGAGCTAATTAACTAGTCACTTAAACCAGCCTAGGTGACCAGACCATTCAGCACCTACAACCCTGAATACAAAATACTGTACAATACACATTATCATAAGTACAGGGCTCAAAATTTCAAGTCCTGAGCTTCTATCTAGGCTTTAAGAGTTATGCCCTGTACACACGAGCGGAATGTCTGACAGAAAAAGTCAGACGGAAGCTTTTCATCGTCTATTCCGTGTGTGCCTCATCGGACTTCTTTTTCGAAAATCCTGATGGACCAAGAAATAGAACATCCCCTAAATTTTTCTGACGGAACCAATTCCTATCGGGAAAACTGCTCGTCTGTATGCTGTTCCGACGGACCAAAAACGGCGCATGCTCTGAAGCAAGTACGAGACGGAAGCTATTGGCTACTGGCTATTGAACTTCCTTTTTCTAGACTCGTCGAACGTGCTGTACATCACCGCCTTCTGGACGGTCGGACTTTGGATTGAAAGTGTGTAGGCAAGACCACTTGAATGGAATTCCGTCGGAGTTACGTTGGAAAAACCTTCGGAGTTTATTCCAACGACTAAACCAGTTGTGTGTACGCGGCATAACTCGCCACCTGTTGCCCCACCCAAATCCTACCCTGCCCCGCCCCTAATTCCGCCCCCAAAACACAACCTCATAGATTAGCTCATGAAATGACGCTGTTAAACGTTTTATTCAGAATTAAGTTGCAAAAATAAATATTAACAACAACAACAACTTATTAACAATATTAATATAAAAGAACGTAAACATAAAAGGAAAATAAGTGCTTTCCCCTAAGTGAAAGTGTGGTATGGCATAAGAATAGGAAGCCAATTTCAGATAGAGATTTTCTATGGTAGGCGTTGTAACGTCCCTTTTCTGATGAAAAAAGAAACACTTATCAATGATGGCTGTGTTTGGATTGTAATCCGTAAATGGTGTTCCATCAACAGCAATCATCAAATGGTTGTCCAAAGTCTCCAACACCAGTGATTGAAGGGATATTTTAGCTTGCTGTCCACCATTTTAGCTATACACCCCTGTAAAAATGTGTATCCATTTTAGAATAATATGTATATGTGACGTCTATGAGAAGTTAAGTTTCAATTTCTTATAAATGGTTTGATTTCCCCAAAATGATGTACAAAGTCCTTTCCTGTTAGCCTTTTCCTGTTGTTAGTTTCTATATGAGTTATTAATATTCTATTTTTGCTTGTTTTAAAACATCCTGTATGTCTGTATCTTTACCATATATTAATGAAAGGGTTGTACTTTTGTTGTGATGTCATTCTCATTATATAAGTGGAAACACGGAAATAAACCGGCAGATTATTTTGAGAACTGCGTGTCATAACTTCTTATCAAAGTGGTCTCCAGGCCTGATTGGGTTTCAAGGTACACTCTAGGCAGGATATCATGTGAGGATTCATTTGCTCCTAAAACATCCCTACACCCCATCAGTGATGAACGATACACAGTCTTTATTCTGTTTTGGCAACTAAAGCCATGTTCACACAATGCCATGGTTGGCGGCAATACAGCATAGAAGTTGACCAGAGGGAGTATTGTGGGGAATCTCTCTTTCTGCTGGTTGATTCTTTTCAAAGTCTCATTGAAAGAAAGTCCATTTTGAATGGAGAGTTTCATGTCATCCCACTCTGCTTCTAAAAGGTCAACATTGTCCTCAGACTCATGCAAAACATGCTTTGCAATTCTGTGCAACTCAGTCAATCTAAAGTTGAGGATGTGCGCTTTGTCTGGCCAGGACAGGCTGTCAAATATATTAAAAGATTGCACAGTATATGAAGAAACTGAAAAAAGCTTCAAAATTAAATATCTTTCAGCTTTAGCCAATACAGTTTGGCATATAGACTGAAATTCTCTTTCACCGGCTTCAAAGTTGGTCAGCTGTAGCCCATAAAGTGTTTCATCACCTGTAAACCTATCTAGAAATTCAAGTTTGTTTTTTTTCCTCTCCCTTTACAAAGACCCTGGAGAATTTTAACTGCATGTTCTAGTTTGGTTTTCATGTGACAGATCATAAGTTCTTTGTTTTGAAGACCCTCTGACAATGGTTTTAGATTGCCATAAAAATCCAGTAAAAAAAAAAAAAAGTTTCACAAACTTTGTTTTAGGTCTTTCAGGATACCGTTAACCTTAGCAGAATTAATTGATCCTTCAGTTGATGCCTGCTTAAAATGCCTCACCACTGTTTTCCAGTTTTGAAGAAAAGCATGCAAAGCATCAACTTGCAGACTATCCACAAAGGCAGTCAATCCTTTGAAATAACCTTGAGCTGTAGCACTTTCTAGAGCAAAAGTACCCAAAAAATCTTCTTTTATTTCTCCTTCTGAAATATAATGGACATAAATGTTTGCATGTTTAGTGTTCAGTGGAGGTTCGATCAGTAGATCCATCATGATGCCAATAAAAGTTGACTTTTTAATGTTTGCCACAAGACTTTCTCTGATTGTTTTTTGCAATGAAATGAATTAATTGTTTGCATTGCACATCATTTCCATGCTTCTGCAGAACTGGCACATCAAGTTTAGCAGCCAATATTAATAAATCAGGGAAATCTCGAAATGGCTTTTCATATTTAGCTACATAATAAGCGATGTTAAACATGTGTGTCATGTGCTGAAACATTGCAGCATCCATTCTTCTGACACACACAGCTAAAGGTCTCTCTTCAGGTAGTCTTTAGCCTTTACTTTATCAGCATTCTCCTTGTGCTGATTACTTTTCTTGTGCCATACAAAGGTTTCCCTTTTAAAAGGAGCTTTTATCCCGTCTTACCATTTTGCATCAGAACTTTGGGGGAATTTGCAAACTTTACATGTAACTGTATCCGTACCCTCTGAGAAAATAATCCACGAAAATTGTTCCAGCCAATGCGTATTAAAAGGGCGTTTTTTTTTAGAGGTCTTGTCAGCATCACCATCATTTTTCCTCTTCGTTGTTATGGCAGTTGAGTTGTGAGACTACAACAACTAGCAGCTGGATTTGCTCTTGATTCATTGTCTTTTTCTATAGGAATTGATATTGACTGCACAGTAGTCGGTTGAGCTTTGCTTTAATGAAAAAGTTTAATTTGCTCTGTTTCATGTTTCTTTTATGTGCTTTCAAAAACCTGCAAAGGCCTCAAAACTGAAGAGAAAGGCCAGTTGAATTTGTTGACTTATGCCGTGTACACACGGGCGGACTTTTCGACCGGACTGGTCCGACGGGACAAATCCGTCGGACAATCCGACCGTGTGTGGGCTTCATCGGACTTGCAGCGGACTTTTTCTGTCGACAATCAGACGGACTTTAGATTTGGAACATGTTTCAAATCTTTCCGACGGACTCGAGTCCGGTCGAAAAATCCGCTCGTTTGTATGCTAGTCCGACGGACGAAAACCGACGCTAGGGCAGCTATTGGCTACTGGCTATCAACTTCCTTATTTTAGTCCGGTGTACGTCATCACGTACGAATCCGTCGGACTTTGGTGTGATCGTGTGTAGGCCATTCGAAAGTCCGTTGGAAGTCTGTCAAAAGTCCGTCGGAAAGACCGTCGGACCTTTGATGCCAAAAAGTCCGCCCGTGTGTACACAGCATAAGATGAGCACACTTGCCAACTGTTCTGAATTTCCTGGGCCGTTTCTGGGATCTGGACCTTTTTACAGATTTTAGCGTTTTCCGGAAAATGTCCCAGGAAATCCGTTTTTGACAGATTTTTTGCCGTCGCTAGAGGTCCGCAATTTTACAGAAGACCAGAAGAGGTAACACCAATAAAAAACAAGAAGCAGAGCCGGCAAGGTGGCTGACACTAGAAATTGAGCTGCGGCACAGCCCACCCCCCGCCCCACTGCCGGTCTGTTTGTGACCTGTTGTGAAAAGAGGTGGGCGAGGCTGCAGCTCCATTTCTATTGTAGCCACCCAGCAGGCTCCGCCTCTACCTTGAACCCCTCAGCCTGTTACTTGTGGAATTCTGTAATGGCGGCAGAAACTCTGCTGCTGAGATACCTGATGTAAAGGGGAAACCACTGGGGGATACCTGATGTAAGGGAGACACCACTGGGGGGACACCTGATGTAAGGGGGACACTGATGTGGGATACCAGATGTAAGGGGGACACCACTGAGGGATATCTGATGTAAAGGGGACACCGCTGGGGGACACCTGATGTAAGGGGGGACACCGCTGGGGGATACCTGATGTAAGGGGGACACCACTGGGGGATACCTGATGTAAGAGGGGCTAAACTGGGTGATACCTGATGTAAAGGGGTATACCACTGGGGGATACCTGATGTAAGGGGACACCGATGGGGGACATCTGATGTAAGGGGGGCACTGCTGGGGGATACCTGATGTAAGGGGGACACCACTGGGGGATACCTGATGTAACGGGGACAACGCTGGGAGATACCTGATGTAAAGGGGACACCTGACGTAAGGGGGACACCGCTGGGGGACACCTGATGTAAGGGGGGCAACTGATGTAACGGGGGCACCGCTGGGGGATACCTGACGTAAGGGGGACATCGCTGGGGGACACCTGATGCAAGGGGGACACCACTGGGGGAGACCTGATGTAAGGGGGACACCGCTGAGGGATACCATTTGTAAGGGGGACACCGCTGGGCGATACCTGATGTAAGAGGGACACGCTGGGAGATACCTGATGTAAGGGGGACACCGTTGGGGGATACCTGATGTAAGGGGGACATCGCTGGGGGACACCTGATGTAAGGGTGACACAGCTGGGGGACACCTGATGTAAGGGGGACACCGCTGGGGGATAGCTGATGCAAGGGGGACACTGCTGGGGGATACCTGATGTAAGGGGGACACCGCTGGGGGACTCCTGATGTAAGGGGGTCATCGCTGGTGGATACCTGATGTAAGGGGGACACCTGATGTAAGGGGGACACCGCTGGGAGATACCTGATGTAAGGGGAGGCAATGCCTCAGTGTAGAATCACGGGAAAGCGAAGGATCCCATAGCTCCCAAGAGGATGCTCTAGCTCTATTCCACAAGACGGTCCACTGATGTTGCCCTCGCCAGGATCAGGGGTGCACAGTGAGTATTTTTTACATTTTTCCTCAAGGGTGTAGCTTTATTTTTGGAGGGAGAGCGACACCCTTACTATTCTTGTTGCAGCCATTGAAGTTTTACTCCTCATACTGCATTCCTCAAAACAACACAGTGTAGCACCCTATAGTGTGCGCTAGAAATAGAGTAGGCAAACCATATTCTGATTCATGCTGTAAATTTGAAAGTCTATAATTGAGTCAGGGTTATTGGAGTTCAGGGCTGGATGACTCATCTCAGCAGCTCTCTGGTGCCTCCCCCTGTTTCCGGAGAGTTGGAGAACGTTCTGGAAGATAGTGGGTGAAAGTTAGGAGGGGCTGCTCAGCATATTTAGAGGTTTCTGGTCCATCCCCATCAGTGGGCCTGGCAGGGAGCCTTTAAATTTTGATGATCCATGCCAGCAGGAGCAGTCGAGTGGAAGATGGAGATGCAGTGTTGAGGAGGCTTTCGGTGGCCCTGAGGGGGTACCCCCTAGTCTGGGGGTGGGGGGTGTCCTGCCTTGGGCCCAGATGCTGGAAGGATCATGCTAAAGACACAAGGGAGGAAGCTTTCCTGGTGACACAGGAGCAAAGAGAGGACAGAGTGAGTAATTCAACACTGGTGGGGACTAAAAAGAAGGGAAAACTGCCACGTGTAGCCAGGCTCTCTTGAAGTCAGCGGTGGGCTTAAGTCTTCTACCTTTTCCCCTGAGAGATCTCCAGAAAGTCAGCCTGGCGTAGAGAAACAGCCAGGAGGGCTGGTGAAAGGGGCAGATGCAGCCAGGTGGTATAGCATTGCCTGAAAAAGTGGTGCTGGGATCAGTGGCCACAGAGAAAGCAGAAGGAAAGGTTATACACTGTTTCACTCCACTTGTGCTACTTCAAGGGAATGTGAGTTCCTGCCTGTAATGGGCTGTTAATGAACTGACAAGGAGTCTGTCAGTTTCATCAGGAGTGAATCAGCAGAAGTTTGTGCAGAAGGAAAGCTGAAGAATAGTCTGTATATAGGAAGTCGTCGTTATAGTTATTGTTACCGCCAGGTGGGCATCCCATAAACTCCCTATCCCAGTTAATCCCCTAATAAACAACAAAAACAAAGCTACGGACTGTTTTCTGACTTTGTGCCTGTGAATATTTGGTGTGCCTGGCTGTGCAGCAGTTGGGGATACCTATTTATCTGCAGCTCCTGCATGGGGTGTGCTACACCAGAAATGGGTATCCTAGCCTTGAAGAGGCTGTGGCATGTGGACAGAGTTGGGTTTTAGCTCTCACCAAAAGATTCCCTGAGATCAAATAAAAACAGATCAACATCTACCAAAATCTAAAAAATCTACTCTGATCAGACTGACCCTGTAGAGACAAGATTCACTCTAAACTAATTCAGATAGAATGGGATTAAACCACTCATCAAATTGTTTTCTTCCTTGTCCACAACTGTGAAACCTTCCGTGAGGCATTCTACCTAAACCTATTTTTTTTTTTACTAGCAACATTCCAGTCACCTTCATTGGCATTGTACTTCTTAGCTTCTTGTAACCTTTTTGTATTCAGTTTCTTCTGGCTCATTTCATCATAATCTAGATGTACTCCCAACTACTAAAACCTCATGTAATCATTAATGTGATAAATTAATTTCAACAATCATTTTCAATCTTTTTAAATCTGCAGATTTAATTAAAGAAGAATTCCAGGCATTGGCATGCTATACATAGTTACAGCTTGGACTAATGTAATTATGTACATACCATACCTGACTGATGCCTCTGGAAGCTGAAAGTTCCTAAATTAGACTAATCCATGATCTCCACTTGCTTCACTGTCCTGTACCAAGTGGCTGCTCTCCTGCATTGCGAACACAGAAGGGTAGCCGCTCCGCATGGGCACCTTTCAGAGAATGCTTTGCATTGCAGTGTCTACTAGTGATTTCCAGCTTCCAGGGCCACCGGTCCAATATGGTATATACATACTGTAGTTACCAAGCTGCACAAATGCAACTTTGTATAAACATACCGATGCCTGGAATTATTCTTTAAAGTAGTCCCTGGTGATTCTGACATGAAGGCCCTTGTTCGGTTACTTCCTGCTAAAGGGTGACAACCCTCTGTCCCTGTCTCCCAATTTTGCTCCGGTATTACCACCATGTCTTGGAGACTACAAGTGGCCATTTCAACACACATTACAGAGACATGGTCTACTATTAACACCATCAGAAAACCCGTCCCTAAAAATTCCATGCAGCTATAGCACTACCTCCCTAAGGGCCATTGAAGAATAGATGGGGTCTTTCCCAAAACAATGCAGAGGCAGCCAGGCACACGGCAACAACAGTCCATTCTTTCTGGCTCATTAATCAGTCTCGAGGGGTTGTCTTTTGGAAGTTTAGTTGCTATTAGAAACTTGGGAGGGGATTGGGGTGATGCAGGATGCTCCAGAATGGATTGCTAGCAGCTATTGCACTAGCATAGGTAGACTGGGACAGTCCATGGTTCACGACTGGGGACCATGAAGCAGTATGAGCAAAAGTAGAGGTAGTCTGAAACAGTCCACGGTTCACAAGTGGGGACCATAAAGTAGTATGAGCACAAATAGAGGCAGACTGTCAGAGTCCACGGGTGGGGACCATGAAGCAGTATGAGCACACAGAGGCAGACTGTAACAGTCCACGGGTGGGGACCATGAAGTAGTATGAGCACAAATAGAGGCAAACTGTAACAGTCCACGGTTCACGGGTGGGGACCATGAAGCAGTATGAGCACAAATAGAGGCAGACTGTAACAGTCCATGGTTTACAGGTGGGGACCATGAAGTAGTATGAGCACAAATAGAGGCAGACTGTAACAGTCCATGGTTTACAGGTTGGGACCATGAAGTAGTATGAGCACAAATAGAGGCAGACTGCAACAGTCCACATGTGGGGACCATGAAATAGTATGAGCACAAATAGAGGCAGACTGTAAGAGTCCACGGTTCACGGGTGGGGACCATGAAGCAGTATGAGCACAAATAGAGGCAGACTGTAACAGTCCACGGTTTACAGGTGGGGACCATGAAGTAGTATGAGCACAAATAGAGGCAGACTGTAACAGTCCACGGTTTACAGGTTGGGACCATGAAGTAGTATGAGCACAAATAGAGGCAGACTGCAACAGTCCACATGTGGGGACCATGAAATAGTATGAGCACAAATAGAGGCAGACTGTAAGAGTCCACGGTTCACGGGTGGGGACCATGAAGCAGTATGAGCACAAATAGAGGCAGACTGTAACAGTCCACGGTTTACAGGTGGGGACCATGAAGTAGTATGAGCACAAATAGAGGCAGACTGTAACAGTCCACGGTTTACAACTGGGGACCATGAAGTAGTATGAGCACAAATAGAGGCTTTACTCACTGGATCCTGGTACACAGACAGTCCATAGATGCAGGCTCCTGTAAAGTAGTCCATCTCCCAGTTCAAGCGCTCCAGTGACACCCAGCCCCTCGCCTCTCAGCTCACAGATCCATCACCACAGGGGGAACAGACAATCTCCTCAAGGCTCCAGACAATTTAGCAGCAACCTCGCTCCATCTGGGCACACCTTCCCAGGGATTGGCCAATCCCTAAGAAGGTGTGCCCAGATGGAGCAAGGTTGCTATTAAATAGTCCGGAGCCTTGAGGAGATTGTTAAATATTCAGACTGAACATTTGAATTCTCCTGTCCTAAACTCTAGAAACGTCTTCTAGAGGCAGGGGGAAGCAATCAAATTCTCAGCCCGTCTCAGCAGACCAAACCAAACAATCACTGCTACAGTGATTACAGCAAAAGCCAAATTTTTTATTTACCTAGCAGCCTAACTAGGATGGCGCAAAACAGCCATCACTGGAATGCATGTAGGCAGGACGGGGCTGTAAAGCGGCTGCATGAGATGAAACTAAAGTTGAAAAAATACCTATTTTAGTAAGAAAAAAAATAGCAATTGTTTACAATACATTGCGTTAACTTCACTTTAACAGTTATTCTATTATACTATCCCATTCTATGTCCTGGCACTGTCTAGTAAGAAGGCATCAGTGCAGCTATGAATAAAATACATTTCTACCACCCTGCACACTGAAATGATTAACGCTCTTCTTAATACATCTCTGTTGTCAGCACATCTGCGGTTCTGGATCCAGTTCAGTTGTGACAATAATGCACCAGTGGAGGCCTGGCTTTGATTTCTGCCCTGGGATCCATTTTGCATAAAACATCACTATTTATTTATAGAAAAAAAAACAGAACCCCCACTGAAAATTGGGACTTTAAAGGGCAACCAGTACACCACAATCATATGTTAAAAAAATAACAATGTAATATTGCATGTTAAAAAGATTACAAAATGTAAAGGACAAAAAGACAAACAATAAAATACATGGCTTATTATACAGACATTATGTTCATTGATGCATATATCTGGAGTTATGCTGTTTCCATTCTACCCGACGCGTTTCAGGTCAACAATCTTTCTTCAGGGATATTTTAAAGGAGATGCATCTATTCAACACAGATGATTAGGGTATTGTATGGCCGTGTTGGTATTTAAAAGAAAGAAATACTGACTCTGTCTGGATGGAGGAACCACTGGGGTGTCACCGCCCCCGGGCCCCTAGAAAGTCCCCACTAAGGAGCCGCTGATGTCCGGTCGCCAAAGGGTCAATGGATGCTGTGTGATCATATCCTATGGAAGACCCACCACTGAGTGCCCCCACTGGGTGATGTGATTACAGACTTCCCATAGACCACAGAGTGGGGTACATCCCTTGTATGGTGCATAGAGATGTTCGTGTGTTCTCCTATGCTATCACAAAAAAAACCAGAACAATCTGGAACTCCAAACAGGTAATTAGTAAAGGTCAATAAGCCAGTTTCTGTAAAAGGACAAGGTCCAGCCTAGACGTTTATGGTGCTGGTAATTCTATAGAGAGGTGTATATAAAAAGCAGGATTAATGCGATTATGGTGTCTGATAGTTCTCCCCTTGTCTGCCTTATGGCGGTGCGATGATACTGATCGCAGAATATTTTGCAGTGTGCATGGCTCCTGACTGCTCACATAATAAGATCAGTTTTCAATCAGGTTACTGTGTCCTCATTCAGTTAAGCCCCTTGTTCAAGCTGAAATTGAATTAAACCCTTCTGTATTTAGCCAAGCTGCACAGTAATTGCATCTATAGTCTCCAAAAATAAACCAGGAGTCATTCAACACTTCATTTTGATGGCCAGACGCAGATAGGAAAGGAAAACGTGAACTATGTAGGGCCAGGTTGTTCCTGAACACACAATGGACACTATAACACAATGCAATCCATGCACACTGCGGTATATTGTTACCGTCCTATTCATTATTGCACTCCCCAGCCCTCCACTGCTTCATAATATCACAGAATCTCAGTTTAATCTGGAAGAAAAAACATCAATTCACATGTATGTTACAAGATAGCATAGTTTTCTATTTGAATTCACATGGAGTACATGTAGAAATCAGTCAGGAAAGGAGCATAGATACAATTTCTTGTTTATAAAGGCAGAGGGTCTACAGCCGTGGCCAAAAGTTTTCAGAATGACACAAATATTAATTTTCACAAAGTCTGCTGCGTCAGTGTTTGTAGATCTTTTTGTCAGATGTTACTATGGTATACTGAAGTATAATTACAAGCATTTCATAAGGGTCAAAGGCTTTTTTTGACAATAACATGAAGTTTATGCAGAGTCAATATTTGCAGTGTTGACTCTTCTTTTTTTAAGACCTCTGCAATTCGCCCTGGCATGCTGTCAGTCAACTTCTGGGGGGCCACATCCTGACTGATGGCATCCAATTCTTGCATAATCAGTGCTTGTAATTTGTTAGATTTTGTGTGTGGGGGGGGTTGTTCCTCTTGAGGATTGACCACAAGTTCTTAATGGGATTAAGGTCTGGGGAGTTTCCTGGCCATGGACCCAACATTTCAATGTTTTGCTCCCCAAGCCACTTAGTTGTCACTATTGCCTTATGGCAAGGTGCTCCATCATGTTGGAAAAGGCATTGCTCCTCACCAAACTGTTCTTGGATGATTGGGGGAAGTTGCTCTTGGAGGATGTTTTTGTACCATTCTTTGCCATTCATTCCCTTGGCTAAGAAGCAACCCCACACATGAATGGTCTCAGGATGCTTTACTGTTGGCATGACACAGGACTGATGGTAGCGCTCAGCTTTTCATTTCCAGACAAGGTTTTTTCCGGATGCCCCAAACAATCGGAAAGGGGATTCATCAGAGAAAATGAATTTACCCCAGTCCTCAGCAGTCCAATCCCAGTGCCTTCTGCAGAATATGAGTCTGTCCCTGATGTTTTTCCTGGAGGGAAGTGGCTTCTTTACTGCCCTTCTTGACACCAGGCCTCACTGTGTGCCGATGTACTCACACCTGCCTGCTGCCATTCCTGAGCAAGCTCTGCACTGGTGGTGTCCCGATCCCGCAGCTGAATCAACTGTAGGAGACAGTCATGGCGCTTGCTGGACTTTCTTGGGTGCCATGAAGCCTTCTTCACAAATGTAATAGAATTTTTTTTTTTTTTTATGGGATTAAGTTCATTTTCATGGCAAAGAGGGACTTTGCAAAAAAATTAAATTCATCTGATCACTCTTCATAACATTCTGGAGTATATGCAAATTGCCATCATAAAAACTGAGGCAGCAGACTTTCTGAAAATTTATATTTGTGTCATTCTCAAAACGTTTGGCCACGGCTGTAGAGTTGTCAGCTTTTTCCTTACTTCACACCATGGTGGTTCACTGTCTTAGAACAAGTGAAGTAGGGATTGTGGATCACACACACAATACCAGGTGCAAAGCAAGGACGACAAACCCTGAGCTGGCCATACATGGTTCAAATTTGCACAATCATCCAAAATTTGAGCTGGCACCACCTGGCACTTGAAAAATCACTTGAGTCAGGTGGAAAATTGTCAGCCAAACAGGGAATGTCAGTGCAAGCTATCAGATGCAGTCAATGTTTGGGGATCTGGACAGCCACAGGTGCAGCAGCTGTCTGAACACAACTGCCGGAAATGGAGATTCCTCCATCCACACTTGTTAGAATGGATGGGGGAACTGAGTGATTTCTCCCGTTCAGGCAGTAAGGCTTTGAATGGCATCCTAAAGCACCATGCAAATGTGATAGGAGTGTATTGCAGTGTACCACAAAAAGAGACGTGTCCACATTTTGATACATTGTGCTGGGTAGACTTACCATTCAAATAAATAGGCTTCCCTAACCCAACACATTTTAATGCATCAGCAGTGAGATATTCTATATTTGTATACTCGCCGATTACTTTTAAATAATACAGTGCTTTGAAAAGGTATTCATACCCCTTGAAATTTTACCACTTTACTCTGATACCCCTAACTAAAATCTAGTGGAACCAATTGCCTTCAGAAGTCACCTAATTAGTAAACAGAGTCCACCTGTGTATATTTGAATAAAGGCCAAGGAACACACCAGACAGGTCAGAGATAAAGTTGTGGAGAAGTTTAAAGCAGGGTTAGGTTGTAAAAAAATATCCCAAGCTTTGAACATCTCACGGAGCACTGTTCAATCTATCATCCGAAACTGGAAAGAGTTTGGCACAACTGCAAACCTACCAAGACATGGCCGTCCACGTAAACTGATAGGCCGGGCAAGGAGAGCATTAATCAGAGAAGCAGCCAAGCTTCTGGTAGGAGCTGCAGAGATCCACAGCTCAGGTGGGAGAATCTGTCCACAGGACAACTATTATGGGTGCACTCCACAAATCCGGCCTTTATGGAAGAGTGGCAAGAAGAAAGCCATAAGCCGTTTGCAGCTTGCGAGAAGCCATGTGGGGGACACAGCAAACATGTGGAAGAAGGTGCTCTGCTTAGATGAGACCAAAATTGAACTTTTTGGCCTAAAAGCAAAACGTTATGTATGGCAGAAAATTAACACTGCACATGAGCCTGAACACACCATCCCCACCGTGAAACATTGTGGTGGCAGCATCAAGTTCTGGGGATGCTTTTCTACAGCAGGGACAGGGAAGCTGGTGAGAGTTGATGAGAAGATGGATGGAGCCAAGTACAGGGCAATCTTAGAAGAAAACCTGTAATGCCGTGTACACACGGGCGGACTTTTCGGCATCAAAGGTCCGACGGTCTTTCCGACGGACTTTCGACATACTTTTGACGGACTTCCGACGGATTTGGAATGAACGGACTTGCCTGCACACGATCACACCAAAGTCCGACGGATTCGTATGTGATGACGTAGACCGGACTAAAATAAGGAAGTTGATAGCCAGTAGCCAATAGCTGCCCTAGCATCGGTTTTCGTCCGTCGGACTAGCATACAGACGAGCGGATTTTTCGACCGGACTCGAGTCCGTTGGAAAGATTTGAAACATGTTCCAAATCTAAAGTCCATCTGATTTTCGACCCAAAAAGTCCGCTGCAGGTCCGATGAAGCCCACACACGATCGGATTGTCCGACGGATTCGTCCCAATGGACCAGTCCGGTCAAAAAGTTTGCCCGTGTGTACACGGCATTAGAGTCTGCAAAAGACGTGAGACTGGGGTGGAGGTTCACCTTCCAGCAGGACAACGACCCTAAACATACAGCCAGAGTTACAATGGAATGGTTTAGATCAAAGCATATTCATGTGTTAGAATGGCCCAGTTAAAGTCCAGACCTAAATCCAATTGAGAATCTGTGGCAAGACTTGATAATTGCTGTTCACAGACACTCTCCATCCAATCTGGCAAAGAAGAATGTCACTCTCTAGATGTGCAAAGCTGGTAGAGACATACCCAAAAAAACTTGCAGCTGTAATTACAGTGAAAGGTGGTTCTACAAAGGATTGACTCGGGGGGGCTGAATACAAATTTACCCCACACTTTTCACATATTTATTTGTAAAAAAAAAATTGAAAACCATTTATCATTTTCCTTTCACTTCACAATTATGACAGAGTTCCCCTCCTCCATCACAAAACAAAAAAAATACGTTTTGGCTTTACGTTTATGGTAAGTATTCCTGCCTGTTAGACAGGAGTGAACTTATTGAAGTAGTCAGTCAACCCTCTGGAGGGTTCTGTATAATCTGTCCCTCTTCTAGTTTCTGCACTGTACTCCACAGTGTTGTGATTTACTCTACAGAGGAGACTGCAGAAGAGGCTGCTCTTCATTTGTATTCTGATAGATTTACCACGTTGCATTCCCCGGCTGCGCCTGTATTATAGAGAACTAGCCTTGCAGTTACATCATTTATGAGGTTTGCAGTCTTTACAAGCCACCCAGGAAACAGTTAACCTTCAGTGTCAACATTAGACTTGCTTGGGACGGCGCAGCGCAGTCCCTGCAGCCACTTCCTGCGTGAAGCTTCAATTAATTTTTCCTTCGGAGTCGCAGGCCAATAATAAGGAGTAGTGAACTGCGGCTTAGCGGAATCCCCTGGGTATGTTTGGTGTAACTTGTCTTTATTTCATCATAATAAGCCTTCTCTGCACATGTCCCGGCTTGTTTCCTCTAATAGACGGCTGGACAATGACATTTCTTTTTAGTGAGGGGGATTAACAGAGTCTTTTCCAAGAATCCGGTTAATGGGAAACAAGGTGCTGCTAAAATCATGAGTCATGACTAGGGATGAGCTTCGAGTTTGAGTCGAACCCATGTTCGACAGTTGGTCGAATTACGAACTATATGGGCCATTCGCGCCAAATTCGAGTGGCGTGTCACGGCCCATAATTCACTGCGGCATTGCAGTGCATTGCTGGCTGTTGATTGGCCAAGCATGCACTATGATGCTTGGGCAATCACAGCGCCGTCTGTACAGAGAGCCGTAATTGGCCAAAGCCAATTATGGCTCAAGGGGTTTAGTACACGCCCCACACTATATAAGGCCGCCTGCACGTCGGCCCTGTGTAGTGTGTTCCGGCGTTGAGAGAGAGATAGAGAGAAAGAGAGACAGTGTCATTTGATTTAAGTAAGATAGAGTAGGCAGGCGAGTCAGTTAGCTGCACTTACAGTGTATTGTGTATATATATATATATATGCATCCTAGGTGTTGTGTACATATATATATATATATATATATATATATATATATATATATATATATACACACTGTATTCAGTTTAGCTAGATCCGTTCCTGTTATTCTCTTCCTACTGACAGGCAGGCAGGTGTTTTTACAGTATTTACAGCTACCTGAAGACAATTACTGGTGTTCTTCTGATCCTATTAGTCCTATTAGCTACAGTATTTACAGTCAGTGTAGTGTGTCCTCTGCACAGTGTGCACCTAAAGCTACCTGAAGAAAATTGGTGGTGTTCTTCTGATCCTATTAGTACCGCAGGCAGCTGCAGTATTTACAAGTTAGTGTAGTGCGTCCTCTGCACAGTGTGCACCTAAAGCTACCTGAAGAAAATTAGTGGTGTTCTTCTGATCCTATTAGTACCACAGGCAGCTGCAGTACTTACAAGTTAGTGTACTGCGTCCTCTTCACAGTGTGCACCTAAAGCTACCTGAAGAAAATCGGTGGTGTTCTTCTGATCCTATTAGTACCGCAGGCAGCTGCAGTATTTACAAGTTCGTTTACTGCGTCCTATGCACAGTGTGCATCTAAAGCTACCTCAAGAAAATTGGTGGTGTTCCTCTGATCCTATTAGCACCGCAGGCAGCTACAATTATTACAGTTAGTGTACTGTGTCCTCTGCACAGTGTGCACCTAAAGCTACCTGAAGAAAATTGGTGGTGTTCTTCTGATCCTATTAATACCACAGGCAGGCAGCTACAGTATTTACAGTTAGTGTACTGTGTCCTCTGCACAGTGTGCACCTAAAGCTACCTGAAGACAATTGCTGTTGTTCTGCTCCTATTAATACCACAGGCAGGCAGCTACAGTATTTAAAGTTAGTGTACTGTGTCCTCTGCACAGTGTGCACCTAAAGCTACCCGAAGAAAATTGATGGTGTTCTTCTGATCCTATTAATACCACAGGCAGGCAGCTACAGTATTTACAGTTAGTGTACTGTGTCCTCTGCACAGTGTGCACCTAAAGCTACCTGAAGAAAATTGGTGGTGTTCTTCTGATCGTATTAGTACCGCATGCAGCTGCAGTATTTACAAGTTAGTGTAGTGCGTCCTCTGCACAGTGTGCGCCTAAAGCTACCTGAAGAAAATTGGTGGTGTTCTTCTGATCCTATTAGTACTGCAGGCAGCTGCAGTATTTACAAGTTAGTGTACTGCGTCCTCTGCACAGTGTGCACCTAAAGCTACTGGAAGAAAATTGGTGGTGTTCTTCTGATCCTATTAGTACCGCAGGCAGCTGCAGTATTTACAAGTTAGTGTAGTGCGTCCTCTGCACAGTGTACACCTAAAGCTACCTTAAGAAAATTGGTGGTGTTCTTCTGATCCTATTAGTACCATAGGCAGCTGCAGTATTTACAAGTTAGTGTAGTGCGTCCTCTGCACAGTGTGCACCTAAAGCTACCTGAAGAAAATTGGTGGTGTTCTTCTGATCCTATTAGTACCACAGGCAGCTGTAGTATTTACAAGTTAGTGTTGTGCGTCCTCTGCACAGTGTGCACCTAAAGCTACCTAAAGAAAATCGGTGGTGTTCTTCTGATCCTATTAGTACCGCAGGCAGCTGCAGTATTTACAAGTTCGTGTACTGCGTCCTATGCACAGTGTGCATCTAAAGCTACCTGAAGAAAATTGGTGGTGTTCCTCTGATCCTATTAGCACCGCAGGCAGCTGCAATTATTACAGTTAGTGTACTGTGTCCTCTGCACAGTGTGCACCTAAAGCTACCTGAAAAAAATTGGTGGTGTTCTTCTGATCCTATTAATACCACAGGCATGCAGCTACAGTATTTACAGTTAGTGTACTGTGTCCTCTGCACAGTGTGCACCTAAAGCTACCTGAAGACAATTGGTGGTGTTCTTCTGATCCTATTAATACCACAGACAGGCAGCTATAGTTTTTACAGTTAATGTACTGTGTCCTCTGCACAGTGTGCACCTAAAGCTACTTGAATAAAATTGTTGGTGTTCTGATTACGTTGTCTGCAGCCCGCCCTGGCCTTGGCTCGCTATCCGGCTCTCCTTTGCTTCATCTATCCATCCTTGTATGACAGTGTCTTCTGGTACTTCCCTAGCGAGAGGGGTCGTGACCTGGGGTCAGCCCGCAGCTAAGCCAAAACCCTCGTGAGGGGGTCCCTGGCAGAATAACGGCTGGCCCTTAAACTCCAGGCCCTGGGGGATCCTGTGTCACTTGCTCGCCTGAGGGCTTGCTGTAAGTAGTACCATGACACCTCCCTAGTCCTCAGCCCAGGGAAAGATTGCAAGTACATGGCCAGCCCTAAATATTAGTATACCAGTGGCATAAACCTCCTACTAGATTGGCTGAAGTAAATATAAATATTCATAATATAATAATACCGGTGACATCTGCTGGCCACAGTGAGAATCAGCAAGCCAACAACCAAGAGAAGGGGAGGAGCAGCTGCAGAGGAATAGGATTGCAATGAGACAGGAGGAGAGGGGAAGGGCAGGGAGGAGAATGGCTCACACACAGACTACTGAAATGACCGGGAGCGACGGAGAGGGAGATGCAAAGATGCTGAGGAGAGAACTGGAAGATGGAAGCACGTAATCTGACCACGCTATCATGGATCATCAACCATGATAAATGTGGTCAATTTAAAAAGGGGAACACAGGAACAGGCAGGACCAACCAGGTATTGTACAACATAGAAAGGGACAGTTGACATTGTAAAAGCACTGTGCTTTATCTTGTGCCTTAAAGGGACAGTAGCATTTTAGGGTTTAAGACTTTAAGCTTAGGGGAAAATTAGGTGAAAAACATTAAAATCAGTCTGAGCTAACCGCAGCCCAGCCAAAAACAAAAATGACATAATAGCCCCTGTCCAGGATAAGGGGGTTACATCTTTAAAAAGAATGGGATTGGCTACCACAGGTAACAGCTCGGTTATTCCTACAACTTTGAGAATATATCATGTGTTTGAAGAAGTGTCTGTGTTACCCACTTTCATTCTCCACAAGTCACTTTACAAAAAGAAGTGTGAGCCTGTTTGTACTTATCCTGTCTCCTGCTGCTGGATGACCAGTTAGCTTTTGGGGCCCTTGCATGTGGCATCTGACCCCTATTAAAGGCCATTTTCATCTGTTCCTGACTGATTTTACTTAAGGAAGAATAAATACTGTAATTGTAACCGCTGGAGCACAGGGGACATGAGGCTGCAGAGACTAGCAGTGCAGAGGATCCTGCAGGATAGGAGGTAAGTAAAAGTGCTTTACCAAGTCCCCTACACATAAAAAAGCAGTTAACCCTTGGAGTGTGGTCGCAGGCCCACAGTAAGGGAGGATTTTCACATTTGCTTGCTTTTACCTGGCCCTTGGGGCAATTTTTCCTCCCACTGGTGCAAGACACTTTTCCTCCTACTGACACCGACAATAGGGTATTCTTGTTACTGATATCAACAATGGAGCACTTTTCCTTCCACTGACACCAACAATGGGGCACCATTCCTTCCACTGACACCAGTTATGGGGCAATATTCCTCCCACTGACTCCAGGACAATTTCGACTCCCAAGGGCCAAAGTCCGGCCCCCCCAAAATTTGAGGGAAAGAAAATGGCCCTTTATTTAGAATGTTTGGAGCCCCCTGGTCTAGACAGTGAAAGAAGAAACTGCAGACTGATGAGGTCATCTCTCTGTCACTCTGCTCTCTCCTCTTATCAGCATGCTCCTTTTTTATTAAATAAACACTGCAACAAAGCTGTCTGCTTGTACTGTGCTCCGTTCTCCCAGTCTGAGCACAGCCATACAGGGAGTTCAAGAGGCTGATACCACTTGAAATTCAAGTACTTACATTTGTATTTAGAAAATGTTTTTAATGCACTGAAAGCCATACATCACCTTTGCCTAAGTAGCGCTCCTCAGTAGTCACTAGCATTAGGCAAATTTCATTTTTGGCCATCTCGTATTCAGGAAGAGCAGTTTTTGTTTGTTAATGTCTGTTCTGGGTTCTTCTGGTTCAAGCTCAGCTACTTTCCTCTGCACCCCACTAACCTCTGGGATATAGTGGACAAAAGAGCTTAGACCCTGGCCTGCATATTCATGTCTCTTCAGCCAATCCCTGGTCAGGAGAGAAAGTGACCGGAAGGGAGCTAAGAGGGGTATAAATAGGCTAGGGCCTGGAACAGCTTCCTCTTGTTCCTGGGAGAGTAAGACCCAGCTTGAGGGCTGAGGTATCCCTGGCAGACTACCTGCATCTTCAAATAATTATTTTTAGGGTCCCAGCTCCTGCTTGGGCTGGGTGCTCCCTGCCCTAGAATCCTGAAAGCATTGCAGAAAGTTTATGCAAGGATCTAGAACACAGGCAATAAGTACAGGAGTTGACTGGTACTGCAGGTGACAACACAGTATACAGGACACAGCGAGTAATTGCCATGTGGATTCCAGAGACATTTCTTTGCCCTTTTTGGGAGAACTAACAGTAGTACATTGAGGATTATACTCCTATTGATGAGTTCCTGTTTGGAATCTAGTTACCCTTTACATTCAAGAGGGTGGTTCTCATCCTGAAGGAGCAGATCAGATTTAGAGTCCTCCGTTACAGTTTGTTATAAGTTATCTTGGAGTAACCCAAGGCTCACCCTGTTTCAGTTCTTTCAGTAAACCTGTGAGTTACCAAGTGCCTGGCTGCTAAGTGTCCATCAGGGAATTGAACCTGGGACCAAACAGCCAGATCAGTCGTGGGTCTGTGCTATACAGTTTGTTAGAAGTTTTCTTGGAGTATCCCAAGGCTCACCCTCACCCTGTTTCAGTTCTCTCAGCAAACCAGTCCCGGGTCTGTGCTATATGTGGGGCACATCTGGGATTGCCGCCTGGCACAGGCAGCTGATACTAAGGGTGATCACAGAGGAAGTCTGTGTAAAGAGAACACAGCCAGTGACATGTGCAACTTCAGAGGGGAAAAAGAAAAGTTACTGTGATTCTCAAGGATGCAACACAATGTACAAAGACGAGTGGCCCTGAATACAGGCATGAGTATCCCTATGTACCCCCTGATATCATGTCCAAGGTAGAAACTCTCAGGGATGGGTGTTGTGCAGAAGAGATCTGGGAGTTTCGACATGTGCCCAAGCCTCATTCAGGGCCCAAAGTGTTCTGGGACAAGAGTTGGAGCTGGGGCAGATTTATCTTCAAGGACAGAGTGCTAATGAAGGCTAGGGAATCTAATAAGTAGGCCTTTCAAGTTAGCACAAGATCCTCTTTCACGTGTAAGTGCCTCATGAGGACTCTAAAGTATGGAGTTGGGTCTTGCAAAAGTTACTAGACTCTCTGTATAGGGCGTTTTATACTGTTTTAATTAGGATATATAGGGTTAGTTAGTTAGTTAGGTTACCTTTCTCTCTGTTTCCAGGGATTTTGGATCAATGGTGAGTCAAGATTAGGTTAGGGTTATGTGACATAATGTATAAGCTCTGGGATTATGGTTATATTGTACAGTAGCTTAGGTGTAGAATGTTTAGAGGGTTGGTTTGTTGGAGGGCCACCTCCCCGGAGGTAGTATCCCAAAATTAGGTTATATTTACCCTTGCTATTCCTTCCACAGGTACAAGAAGATACTACTTCGGCTGAAGTATTCTCCCTGCATACTAAAGTTGCTAAATTAGTGTTATGGCACTAGGTAGATTTGCTAGGATTGTATATATGTACATTTGTATAAATTATGGTTGGAGTTCTGATGTCGAACGGCTAGTTTACCAGGCCAGAAGCCAGTCTCCCACTTCTTTGTAAATATGTTATTTATTCTTCTAAATTAATTTTTCTACTGAGAAGTTACTATGCGGTATGCAACGTACAAATTTTGTAATTCTGTTATTTAGCCTTTGACTTCTCCCTTTGCTTGTTGCTACAGGATACTCTGCTCCATAAGGACAGGGCCTATTTTATTTTTTTGGGCGGGGGGGGGTATGTAGCGGCTCTTGGTAGGCACTAGTATTAGGTAAATTTAGTTTTTGGCCTCCTTGTAATAAGGGAGAGCAGGTATTGTTTGTTAGTGTTGGTTCTAGCTTCTGCTGGGGCCTGGACAGCATCCTCTTGTTCTTGGGGTAGTAAGACCCAGCTTGAGGGCTGAGGCTTCTCTGGGAGACTACCTCCAGCTTCAAATCATTTGTTTTGGGGTCCCAGCTCTGGCCTAGCCTCCTGATAGCATGCAGAAAGCTCATCTGAGGACCTAGGACACAGGCAACAAATACAGAAGCTGATTGGTACTGCAGGTGGCAACACAGTATACGGGACACAGTGAGTACCTGTCATGTGGTTTCCAGAAACTTTTCTTTGCTCTGATTGGGAGAACTCACAGCAGTACATCCAGGATTATACTCCTGTTGAGGAGTTCCTGTTTGGAATCATGTTACCCTTCACATTCAAGAGGGTGGTTCTCACCCTGAAAGAGCAGATTCAGATTTAGAGTCCTCCATTACAGTTTGTTAGAAGTTATCTTGGAGTAACCCAAGGCTCGCCCTCACCCTGTCTCAGTTCTCTCAGCAGAAATAAACTGCAAAAAGACATCTACAGCCTGCTCTCTGACTCGAGTGACTGTGAGCCACCATGTGCCTGGCTGCTAAGTGCCTATCAGGGAACTGAACCTGGGACCAAACAGCCAGATCAGTCGTGGGTCTGTGCTATACCTGCATCACGGTACATCACCGCCATGTATTACAGCATTGCAGCCTCTTCCCTTTGCTCCATTGTATCAATATTCCCAGACTGATCATTCCCTCATAAATACTGCTCACTGCGATTCTGACATAGATCTTTCCTCGCAGATGGCCCATTTATCCTGGAAGATGCAAATATGACATCCTCACAGTTTTATTTACTTTCCGTCTTGTTACACAGGCAATAAAATGGGAGTTGTTTTGTCCCCCGTGCATGATTACAGTAATTTATAAGGCATGAACCAGCTATTTATCTGTATTATTTGTGTTTGCTTTGTTAAATTAGCATTTTATAATGTACTTTTATTGTTCGCTATCCTCAGAAGACTTTGCTGATTCATTATGTAAAACATGAGAGGATTTTTCATTTCTGAAAATGGTTTACAGTATTTAGACAAGAAACCAAAAGTGCAATGGTCATAGCTGGGGACTATGGATTTTGGCTGCAGTTGCTGGGTAATCCGGATGACACTACAGTGCTGGAAGATTTTTACTGCTGTCATTTTTGGTCCCATATATTTACTGTGGCACACTGGATTCACATGTACAGTATCTCACAAAAGTGAGTACACCCCTCACATTTTTGTAAATATTTTTATTATATATCTTTTCGTGTGACAACACTGAAGAAATGACACTTTGCTACAATGTAAAGTAGTGAGTGTACAGCTTGTATAACAGTGTAAATTTGCTGTCCCCTCAAAATAACTCAACACACAGCCATTAATGTCTAAACCGATGGCAACAAAAGTGAGTACACCCCTAAGTAAAAATGTCCAAATTGGGCCCAAAGTGTCAATTTTTTGTGTGGCCAGCTTTATTATCCAACACTGCCTTAACCCTCTTGGGCATGGAGTTCACCAGAGCTTCACAGGTTGCCACTGGAGTCCTCTTCCACTCTTCCATGATGACATCATGGAGCTGGTGGATGTCGGAGACCTTGCGTTACTCCACCTTCCGTTTGAGGTTGCCCCACAGATGCTCAATATGGTTTAGGCCTGGAGACATGCTTGGCCAGTTCATTACTTTTACCCTCAGCTTCTTTAGCAAGGCAGTGGTCGTCTTGGAGGTGTGTTTGGGGTCATTATCATGTTGGAATACTGCCCTGCAGCTCAGTCTCCGAAGGGAGGGGATCATGCTCTGCTTCAGTATGTCACAGTACATGTTGGCATTCATGGTTACCCCAAAGAACTGTAGCTCCCCAGTGCCGGCAGCACTCATACAGCCCCAGATCATGACACTCCCACCACCATGCTTGACTGTAGGCAAGACACACTTGTCTTTGTACTCCTCCCCTGGTTGCTGCCACACACACTTGACACCATCTGAAACAAATAAGTTTATCTTGGTCTCATCAGACCACAGGACATGGTTCCAGTAATCCATGTCCTTAGTCTGCTTGTCTTTAGCAAACTGTTTGCGGACTTTCTTGTGCATCATCTTTAGAAGAGGCTTCCTTCTGGGACGATAGCCATGTAGACCAATTTGATGCAGTGTGCGGCATATGGTCTGAGCACTGACAGGCTGAACCCCCACCCCTTCAACCTCTGCAGCAATGTCAGCAGCACTCATACGTCTATTTCCCAAAGACAACCTCTGGATATGACGCTGAGCATGTTCACTCAACTTCTTTGGTCGACCATGGCAAGGCCTTTTTTGAGTGGAACCTGTTCTGTTAAACCACTGTATGGTCTTGGCCACCATGCTGCAGCTCAGTTTCAGGGTCTTGGTCTTGGCAATCTTCTTATAGCCCAGGCCATCTTTATGTAGAGCAACAATTCTTTTTTTAAGATCCTCAGAGTTCTTTGCCATGAGGTGCCATGTTGAACTTCCAGTGACCAGTATGAGAGAGTGAGAGCGATAACACCAAATTTAACACACCTGCTCCCTATTCACACCTGACACCGTGTAACACTAATGAGTCACATGATACCGGGGAGGGAAAATGGCTCATTTTCACTTAGGGGTGTACTCACTTTTGTTGCCAGCAGTGTAGACAATGGCTGTGTGTTGAGTTATTTTGAGGGGACAGCAAATTTACACTTTTATACAAGCTGTACGCTCACTACTTTACATTGTAGAAAAGTCATTAAGATACTGTATGTGGTACAGGACACAGCATGTGATTTGGACAGGAATCACACCGCATTCCTATTCAATTCGCCCAAAAAAAGAGCAAGCATTTCTTTTGCCGCACCGGAATCGGATCACATGGGTGTTCACATCCATGCGATCTGATTCTTGCAATCACAATGTATTTTGTGATCTGTTTTGGGGTGTCATTGATTTAACATTGACACCGGTGGCAGATCACTTGAACGGAGTGCTATTCCAGTGCGGTGCGGGAAAAGCTCAGGATTGGCTGTGTTTACCGCACCGCATATATGTGAACAAAGCCTAAGTTCACTACCAATATCCCTTCGATTCGCTGCAGCATACAAAATGCCCTGCTATCAAAACTTTTAAATCACTGCCATACATTAAGGGTGTTGCACCTATTGTCTCCATTTTGTATAATAATAATAATAGTGTGTGACTGTGGGGGACATTAGAGTGTAAATTTTTTTTTAATTAAAAAATCATACAAACATACAGCTTATTAATAAAAACATATTTACACAAAAATAGATAACAACTAAACAAAAACAAGCGTGCTTACATCAGCAAGTAAAGAAAACCGTTTCCTGACAAGTTAACATAGAAAGAAACATATTTTAATGACAACAAAAAAGACTACAAACCCCAAACCTCAACTTAAACACAATCCAGGCTAAGAAACCTTTTGAGATTTAATCGCATCAGGATGCGATTCTAAAACCCCTCCATTAACCCCTCCCCCCACATCATTCACCCCTGACTTCCACATCATTCACCTTGCATTCTTCTGCACCAGCCACCCTCATTCCCTTCCCACCCCCCCCCCCCTCCACCATCATCCAATCCATCCCTCACTTCACCCTTCGGTGTCTGCCGACCTCCAGCCGGACTTCTGCCACGCTGAGGAGGAGGGGTTGGCACCACCATACATTCTGGTCCAGCACCCTCCGCTGCCTTCACTACACTAGGAAAAACAATAGGTGCAGACACAGACTTGACAACCACACTTTCTGACACTGACTGGGAGTCCACAGACTGGGGGGACACTGACACCACAGACGGCCTCACAGACACTAGGATTCCATGGTACAACCTCCATCAACCCAGACTCTTCTCTATCCAGATGGAAGAATTCCTCCACCAGCTCTGGCTTATTGTGCAAAGCCTCAGGCCACCGACTATAAGGGTGACCAATCTTATCACATAGGTTACATTTATTGATGTTACAGTGCCTTGCCAGATGCCCCAGTTCCTGGCACAAAGAGCACTTCTGCTCTGGACAGTTAGAGGAGAAATGTCCCTTGACTCCACATTTATGGCACAGCTTAGGTTGACCAGGGTAGAAAACAGTAATTCTATCTCTACCAATAAAGGCTGAGGAGGGCAAATGCTGGACCCAGGGCCGTCTTTAATATTACTTGGACCCTGGGAAAACATTTTCTTGGGGCCCCCCCTCCCCTTCCATGCAACTTCGCTCTCCATCTGCTCTGAAACATACAATAAATAGCACATAGACTCAGTTTACTGAATCAGATCAGACAGTGATTGTGATTGTAAACAATTAGGGGAAAAAACAGCGCTGAACAACAGACATAGACAAAATCCTCAGGTACAAAGCAAAGACTCTTTATTAAGTTGAAAGTGAAGATAATCAACAAGGCATGCAGCAGTCTGTGAATGGTCATACAGAGACTTGGATAAGAAGCTGGCAGTACCTGAAGGCTGGAGCCACATGGATGTCAAAGGGGCTCAGGGAAAACCAATGCAGAGCCATGGAGCTGGGAGTACAGGAGTGCCACTGGCAGGGGCCCCAACCAGAACCGTAGGGCCAGGGGTCCAATGAAGGGGTAACTGCAATTGTACCCGCGGGAACTGTAGGGGCCAGTGTCCAACGGCCGCTCGGACTGCGTCCGGTGCCTGGAAGTGATGTTACATCCTGACGGAAGCCAGCCAAGTGAATCCAAAGACTATGGGCAAACCCTGCTGCTGGGGCCGATCAGAAGCTGCTGGTGCCATAGAAGCAGGGAGGATCACACATTGTGAACTGGAGACACTGCATGTTTCAGGGACAAGCCCCTTCCACAGGCTAACCTGAAGAAGGGACGTGTCCCTGAAACATGTAGTGTCTCCAGTCGGCGATGTGTGATCCTCCCTGCAAGACTTTCCAGCATGCCCCTTTGCAGCCCCAGTGGGCAGCATTTAGCAGAAGTGATGCTGAATTTGACCTCAAGGGGGCATAATATACATATGAATGTCGCCTCTATTTGCATATCAATGCTGTCCGTCCACGGCTATTTACATATCAATGTCGCCTCTATTTACATATTAATGCAGGTTATTTACATGTAAACACAGGGTCTGCAGGTGAGTCATCTGTACATGGCAATAGGACAGAGCTGAGTATCATTGGTAACAGAACTTCACACAGAGATATCGGGACACAGCACGGGACTAAAACTTCAAGGGACAAGGGAATTTAAACAGGGATAATTGGCAAGTATGAGGCAGCTGCTTTGGGCCCCACAACGATGATGGGCCCCAGGGCAGCTGCCCCTTTTGCCCTGCCTTAAAAACAATCCTGGCTGGACCACATTACCATACACACTCAACCTCATTGACATTGACCACCCACCTGTCCAGATTCCTCTATCATCCACAATCTTTTTTAGGGGACACAACGTTTCACCAAACCTCCTCAAGCTGACCCATAAATCCTCAGGTCCTCAGTCAGGATAGTCACATTCTTAATCAAGGGCTTTCGTGAGACAACTTTGGGGACAAGCCCCTTCCAGTCCAGCTTGCCCCTATATACATGCTCAAACCGCTCCCAAAACAGATCCAGCGATTCTGGACGCACAAATGACAAATCATATTCAAAGGAACCACCCAGACCGATAAGAGCTTAAATATCCTCCGCCTTAAATCCCATGGCTAGGATCTTATCCACAACCACCCTCCTGATAGGTGGAATACCTCCTCCATCCCACCTGAGCTGTACCACATTCCTGCGTTTAATGGAAGATGCGTTAGGTGAAAGTCGCACAACTGGCTCCCTTCCACCACCAGCAGCATGGCTTTGTCCCGACACAGCCTTAGCATAATTCCTTACTGGGACAGATGACACATTAACGGGCTGCATAGGAATATTAACTGGCTGCATAGGAACCTCTGAAATCTGGATTGGTAAATTACCCACCACTTGATCCTCCCTCCTCCCCTCCAGCACAACAGTCCCGCTCAACATAGTCCCAGAAGTACCACAGATACCAGCAGTCCTGTCATCAAGTAAAGTCTTCTGTTTAGACAAAAAAAACAGTTCATACGGCCCTCCTGCTCTGCAGTTTTAATATTCATGCAACATTCCTGCTCTGCACTGTCCATGTGTGACTCCTTGCAGCCAGCTCCTCCTGCATTCCCTGCTGATTGCAAGGATCTGTTGACAGATGCAATCTCTGGAAAGTCCTCCACACATTGAGAAAGATTTTCAGCAAGAACTCCATTATCATGATCCTCATCTGATGGGTCGGTGCCGCTCAAGGGAGATTCTATTTCTGTAATGGCTTGCAGCGAACCGCCATTTTCCTCAACCTCCTCCTGAGATGACCCAGGCTGCTGGGGAGGGAGGGGGGCAGATACTGACTCAGACATGACAGATGCTGAGACAGGGGTAGTACTGGGGCCACCATGTGAAGTCACTTCCTTACCCCCCATCCATACTGTCGCCGTTGCTCTGGTATCCACCCTCTGGCTGGTACTGGCACAGGCACTTTCCTATATCTGTTTGAATCGCTCCTCATTCTCACACTTTTCTCTGAACACACCGCTGCTCTCCTTCAGAGAGGCGATCAACTTCTCCTGCTTTTTCAATGCCTCTTTCAAAGACTTCAGCTTGGAGACTTCCCTCTTACTGTTTCCAGACTTACTGTGTAGGGATTTCTTTTTCCTGAGATCCTCTTTCATGACAGCAAGTTTCTGTTCCTCTTTAGCTATGCGGCAAAGTCTGTTCACCACTCTATCCTGGAGGACTGGTAAGGATTCCTCTTGCATAGGGACAGGCCCAAGATCCATTGCAGCTTGAGCACATGGAGTAGGCCTCAGTGCCTCTGGAGAGCCTCCACCTTCGTCCTCCCAAACATGGTCCATGCTTGCTTGGGAAAAGCCTGCCTGAGAGGCGCCAGGCTTGCTGCTTCTCTCAGCTGAGATCACAGCAGAGTGAGCCAACAGCACCCTGCAGAACAGCACCACCTGGTGGAGAAGCTCCTCTGGTGCAGAGACTGGTGTGACCGATTCAGTGTTCTCTGTACAGCACTGCGGTATATGTCAGAGCTATATAAATGAATAATAATAATAGTTTGTGACTGTGGAGGTGGGGGACAGAATGTAAGTGCCTATGGCTCGCAGACGTATCTGAATGGCTTAGTGTTCTCTGTATACACGATGGAATATGTCATGGAGCAAAAAATAAATAGCAATTTGCGGACGATACTAAGCTAAAGGCAATAACTTCTCTGCAGGATGTGGAAACCTTGCAAAAAGATATGAACAAATGATAGGCTCAGCAATGGCATGCAATGCCAAGCTGCTGCTAACAAAGCAAACAGAATTTTGGCATGCATTAAAAAGGGGATCAACTCCAGAGATAAAACGATAATTCTCCCGCTCTACAAGACTCTGGTCCGGCCGCCCCTGGAGTATGCTGTCGAGTTCTGGGCACCAGTCCTCAGTAAGGATGTACTAGAAATGGAGCTAGTACAAACAAGGGCAACTAAGCTAATAAAGGGTCTGGAGGATATTAGTTATGAGGAAAAGTTGCGAGCACTGAACTTATTCTCTCTGGAGAAGAGAAGCTTGAGAGGGGATATGATTTCAATTTATAAATACCATACTGGTGACCTCACAATGGGGATAAAACTTTTTTGCGGAAGGGAGTTTAATAAGACTCATGGCCACTCATTAAAATTAGAAGAAAAGAGGTTTAACCTTAAACTACATAGAGGGTTCTTTACTGTAAGAGCGGCAAGGTTGTGGAATTCCCTTCCACAGGCGGTGGTCTCAGCGGGGAGCATCGATAGTTTCAAAAAACGATTAGATAAGCACCTGAACGACTGCAACATATAGGGATATACAATGTAATACTGACATATAATCACACACATAGGTTGGACTTGATGGACTTGTGTCTTTTTTCAACCTCACCTACTATGTAACTATGTAACTATGTAACTAATAACATCTTTGCTCCCAATTTGCAATGATAGTGACAACCTGGTGATAATTCCAGCAGAAAGAACAATACATAACCAGTGATTATTTTCTTCTCCTTATCTGCTAAGTTTCTGTACATAAAAACAAACAAAGGCGCCTCTAAGTGCAGAAGATAAACAATGTTAATACCCCAACTGGGTTAAAAACACTTACAAAATAGGAGTAGAAAACAGGCACATCGTGGGTAAGGCTGCATTGGAAGGGGTCACGATCAAGGAAGCCTTCAGGAGGATGGATGTAGTCACTGTCAGCAGCGGTGTAAAACACAGGGAACAGCTGTGAAGCCGGCGTCGTCAGCGTGTGAGGGCTGCGAACCCGGAAGTGATGTCATCCGATGAGCGGCTCTGTGACCAGCCTGAACCGCAAACGAAAGGCCAGAGAGGGGATGTGATGTCATCAATGAGGGACGCGTTTCGGAACCGTCATTCGTTCCTTTCTCAACCTCGGATTACACTGATGGCTGGGGAGGATATATACAAGCACACTGGCAGTGGATTGGCCGGGGGGCGGGGACAACAAGGTTAAATAACAATAGATCTAGTAAATGCATATGAATGTAGACACACACCTGCAATAGCATGCTGAAAAACGAAAAAACAAAACAATAGAAAAAAATAAATAAAATCAAGGATGGTAATAATAAAGGTTAAAAACGATCTGTATGAGAATCAAAATACCCAATGTGTGGGTCTGACAGATCATAAAAAATGCTGCACATAACAAATTGTCCGCAAATGGGTAACAAGAAAGGGGGGGGGGGGAGGGGGGGGGGGAGAAAAAAGGGGACCATGCATGACATTAGTAACATTAAAATATCATCATATAAAAATATATAAAAGATATATATAAAGAATGTGACATGAGAACGCCCATAGATTCGAATAAAAGAAGGTATGTGAAAATAAAAGTATTAGTAATAATAAAACATCTTTTTATTAAAAATTCTAAAAAAAGGGGGGGGGGGAGATTAGATAAGTGTGGTAAAGAAATGTATTGTCAAAGTATGGCACTAACTTCGAAGTCCTCGTTTAACCCTCCAGGGGCTAAAACATTTAATAGAAATATCCAATACATTTCTCTATGGCATAGTCGTCGGTAACGTTCAGCTGGGGGGAGATCTTTTGACATTGCCTCAATGACCCATACTCTGAGGCCGCTAGTGGACTTATCATGGACGTGTAAATAATGTTTGGGGACACTGTGATTATCTAGTCCGCCTTCAATAAAGCGACGGTGTTCACCAAACCGTTTCCGTAGTGGCCGGATAGTGCGCCCTACATAAAATAGACCACAGGGACAAGTGAGGCAATATATGACATGGTCAGAGGAACATGTGTGAAAGCCCTTTATTGGATATGTTTTGCCTTTGACGTGAAAATCTTTCTGGCCATGTGTCACAAACCGACAGGTCTTGCAGAGGGGTTTGCGGCACTGATACATCCCAGAAATAGCTAGGAAGGTGGGCATATGGTGACCAGGAGGTGGAGGTCTAGCCCTGAGTTTGCTGGTCGCTACCTTGCTCTTAATATTGGGTGCCTTCCTATAGGCAAATTGGGGTCTATTAGACAGAGTGGGAAGTAGATGTTCGTCTTGTAATAGTAGAGGCCAATGTTTTTTAACGATATTTTCCATTTGTTTGTGTTGGGTATGGAATTGGGTAATAAATCGTGGATTATTATTGTCAGTGTTTTGGCGTGGATGGGAATTATCAGTAGGCGGTTTACTCTTATATTTTTGATACGCTGTATCCACGAGATCAACGGGGAATCCCTTTTCAAGAAATTTTTCTTTTAGGATGAGACCTTCAGTATCATAATCACCCTGTAATGTACAGTTCTTATTAAGCCTACAGAACTGGCTCTTAGGTACGTTGTTTAGCCAAAGAGGGTGGTGGCAGCTCTTATAGTGGAGGAAGGAATTTCCAGCTGTTGGTTTGGTGAAGTTTTTGGCGTGTATCTCCTTACCTATCCAAAACAGTTCGAGGTCCAAAAAGGCTAATTTGTTTGGGACAATGACAGAGGTAAAGGTAAGGCCCATATTATTGGTGTTGCAATATGTGACAAAGTCTGAAAATACTGATACACTGCCATCCCAAATGATGATCACGTCATCTATATAGCGGCCATAAAAAACAATATGGGAGAAAAATGGATTTTGTTCCATATATATTGATGCTCCCAATGCCCCATGGTAAGGTTCGCATATGAGGGCGCAAAATGCGCCCCCATAGCTGTCCCCTGTAGCTGCAAAAAGAAGTTGTCCTCAAATTTAAAATAATTGTGTGTAAGACAAAAGGAAGTGGCCTCAACAATAAAGGAAGCTTGCCTTGGATTGAGCATGGGATCTTGACAGAGAAAAAACTGTAGGGCATTGAGGCCCACTTCATGAGGTATAGATGTATAAAGGGATTGAACATCTAGAGAGGCCCAGTGGTAGTTTGTGTCCCAGGAATAGGTGGTTAAAGTTTCCAGCAGATGAATGCCATCTCTAATATGTGACTGGAGAGATTGGGCCAGTGGCTGGAGGAATTGATCTATGTACTGTGATAGTCCACTGCTGATGCTATCCATAGAGGCCACAATCGGTCGCCCAGGTGGTGTTTTAAGGTCTTTATGCACCTTGGGCAGGTGGTAAAAGTAGGGAGTGAAATGTACTTCTTTAACTAAAAAAGAGGCCTCTTGTTGTGTGATGATGTTTTCCTTCAGTGCTTTTTTAACCAGAGAAGAAGCTTCGATGGTGAATACGGGTAAGGGATCTTTATTGAGTCTGATATATGTATTGGTGTCAGATAATAGTCGCATAGCTTCAGAGACATAATCAGCTCTATTCTGTATCACTATACCTCCCCCTTTGTCAGCACTCTTTATAACCAGTTCTAGATTGTTGGTGAGTGTGTCAAGAGCTCTTTGTTCATGATGGGTAAGGTTGGAGATGGAGTTTTTATTCTTGTTTTTATTGTTATTACACAGCTCCTGTATTTCTGCATGAACGATGCGATAAAACGCATCGATACATGAGCCTTTGGACTGGGTTGGATAAAAGACCGATGTGGGTTTGAAGGTGGTGTTTTGAATGGGTGGAGAAGTTATCAGATGTTGCGTGTACAGCACAAAATCATTATCGTGATCTGCTGAAGGAGAGGATAAGATGGGGGGATGATTGTACAATTCTTCTAAAATGGAAAGGGAATCACTGTCAGTATGAGCCTCAGTAGTATTATGGGACACTTCAAGTATGTTTGAATCAACATGTGAACGATGTTTATTCGATTGGATGTTGAAAAATCTTTTTAAAGTAAGGAGACGGACAAATTTGTTCAAATCTTTGAAGAGAAGGAAGGGATTGGGAGCAGCAGATGGAGCAAAATTAAGACCTCGACTAAGTAAGGAGATTTCGTCATTAGTTAGGACATGGGAGGAGAGGTTGAAGATTTTAACAGTACTCTCTTTTTGCTGGGGTCTGGAGTGTTGCTTATTGCCTCTGCCTCGACATCCTCTTCTGTGTGTTTTCTTTTTTGTGGTTTTGTCCGAGGGAGATCGAACACTAAAAAAGGGACCGCAGTTAGTTCTGAAGATGAAGTAGTTGCAAGGGGTGTGATAAGTGAGGAGTTGGAGCCAAAGGATACCAAAGAAACAGGGGATGTTATAGGTGGAACACATGTGTTATTAACAGTATTGCCAGTACTCTGTTGGCTATCTGAAGTAATAGTAGAACAAGGAAGGGCGTTGGCGATGTTAAGTGCAGTGGAAGTGGGGGTTACTTGTGTCACCTGTATAGGCTGAACAAGAATTGAACTGTCAGTAGAGGGTGGTGTCGTGGGTGCCAGGGCAGTGGTATTGATTACCTTATTCTGCAAACTCCCTCCACCAGCAGCTGCTGTGTTGGAAGTTGTTGTTTTATTGGAGGGGAATATTTTACGAGGGACAATGTGAGCAAACGGATTGATATCCATAAGGGATGGAAGACTGTGAACGGATTTGCGTTTCCAAGAAAAAACGTTGTTACTACTATAGTCTTTCAAGTCTCTGCTAAATTTCCCCAATTTTTGTTTTATCAGAGCGTCTTCTTTTTTGTGGGAAAGTTTGGTTAAGATGGACAGCCATGAGGAAGGTAAGTGGGTGGTGAGATCTGCAATGTGGGAAAATACTGTTTTTATTTGGTGGAGACATTGTTCATATTTAATATGTCTCTGTGCAGAGATAATTCTGATCCATTTGTTGGTGCAGAATTCAGATATGGAGGACCATTCTCTCTGTGACTCTGGGTCTAGGAAAGAGCATGTTTTTAAAATTCTCAGGCCTCTAGGGGTAATGTGGGCAGACAGATATTTGAGAAGAAAAAATTCATCCCACCACTGCTGGTTAGCAAAGATAACTAGTCTTTCTAATTTTCGGAACAGTGAACAGAGAGATTTATATTCTACATGGGAAAATTGTAGTATAGGTGTAAAAAAACCTTTGGGTATGATTGCTAAAATGTCATTTATTTTAGAGTATTTTAAAGAATCTATTTCGGACAGAAAATCCATGACTCAGAAAAGAAAATAGGTGGAAAACCGAAGAAATGAAAAAGGATTAGATATAAAAAATGAAAAATTAATTAAAAAAAAAAAAAAAAAAATTGTTAAAAAATTATTAAAAAACAGCTGTGCAGTAAATAAACTTACATAAACGAAAAATATGCATATGGGAGACACATGTAAGCAGGTGGCATATAAATTCAGGATATATGTGTAAGAAGAGACCAACAATCTAATGCTGAATACAGGAGTCCGTGCGTCAACCTAAAATTAGCTTCATATGAAAACAGTGGAAATAAAAAGTAGTATAGGGCGCACAGGACTAGCGTAGTCCAAGTGATGTCTCTATTAGGGGTCGGCAGTCCAAAAATGAACGGAAGAAATGTTGGTAGGAAGGGATGAAAGGATGATAATCTTCAGCAAAAAGGGCTGCAACTTTAAAAGACTTGAAGCAGGGTCTAAAATGACATAAAAACAAACAAAGGCGCCTCTAAGTGCAGAAGATAAACAATTTTAATACCCCAACTGGGTTAAAAACACTTACAAAATAGGAGTAGAAAACAGGCACATCGTGGGTAAGGCTGCATTGGAAGGGGTCACGATCAAGGAAGCCTTCAGGAGGATGGATGTAGTCACTGTCAGCAGCGGTGTAAAACACAGGGAACAGCTGGGAAGCCGGCGTCGTCAGCGTGTGAGGGCTGCGAACCCGGAAGTGATGTCATCCGATGAGCGGCTCTGTGACCAGCCTGAACCGCAAACGAAAGGCCAGAGAGGGGATGTGATGTCATCAATGAGGGACGCGTTTCGGAACCGTCATTCGTTCCTTTCTCAACCTCGGATTACACTGATGGCTGGGGAGGATATATACAAGCACACTGGCAGTGGATTGGCCGGGGGGCGGGGACAACAAGGTTAAATAACAATAGATCTAGTAAATGCATATGAATGTAGACACACACCTGCAATAGCATGCTGAAAAACGAAAAAACAAAACAATAGAAAAAAATAAATAAAATCAAGGAAGTTTCTGTAAAGTCTTCATAGTAGAAGCCCCTCAGAGAAACAGAGATCTACCAGCTGTAACAGATCTACTAATGGGGCAGATCCCTACACAGACAAGAACTCTAGACTTCACAGGATTACAATCTGCCTTTATCATGCAGCAACAGAGACTGTTCTTCAACCAGTATAATTTCTATATTTCTCTCCAGTCTCCTAGTGGCCATGAAGCTGCTCAGATCCATCAAGTTGTCTCCTATCTAATCTTTCATCTTTTCATTAGCCATGTGAGAGGGGAGAACAGTCAGTACCTGAGAAAGTTCATTGATTCTATAGGGATGCAAAGATTTAACACCATGTTTAAATCACAGCTGGGACAAACTGATTTTAAACAACATTAATATCGGTGAGAATAAAAGGTTTTTGGTTCTTGGTCTAGGTGGGGCTCACCTGTCATCCATACCAAGAGGTATAGCTTCCACTCACATCTATACTAACAGTATAGTTCAAGCTTGGAAAGTGGAGGACATATGTGCAGTGCCAGGACAAGGTCATCCACTGCCCAGGGCAAAAATGCTAAATTGACCCCCCCCCCCCCATTATGTGTGCGCTTATGTGGAGAGGGGGGAGAGAAAAAGCACAGCCCGCACCTCCTCCCGGCTCCCTCCTTGCAGCTTCTAGCGTTGAGGTGACAGAAGTAGTGATGCTGCTGTCACTACTTCTGTCAGCCTTATAATAGAAGGAACTTGCGGCACCTCCATCCCTACAATATAAGTTGTGCCCGGGGCAGCCTCACCTTCTGCCCACCCTTTGTCCTGACCCTGCATATGTGTGTAACAAAAGTTTGCTAAGCCTGTGGACCAGTAGTGGTTACGTATTTGACTATGTTTAGCTGTATGGAGGATCATTTAAAAGGCTTAATTGAGAATCAGCAGAGAGTGATAGCTCAGACCAACCAAGACATCCTCTCAGATGCAACAGCCCTCTTTGGAAAGTCCCATACTTGACAGATTGAATTTGTCAGTAAGGACCTGGTCCCATTTTTCCTCTGCTTTTACTCAAATCCACGTGTCCATTGCTCCACAACTTAAAGGTCCCTAAATGTATGTAGAATAAGGACAATGAATAGATTTGAAACAACTGAAATCAGGTCATGTCTACTGAGAATAAGAAAAATCCATTTAAGGGTTTGCAAATACCACTTCTTCGGGGTTGATATTATGGAAACACTGAGCTGGAACCCTTGAATGAAGGATATGAAATACAAGACTATTTATATCTGGGACTTATATAATATGGGAATGGGCAGAATATGTATTCTACAGTGCTTTGAAAAAGTACTCATACCCCTTGAAATTTTCCACATTTTGTCATGTTACAACAAAAAACGTAAATGTTTTTTATTGGGATTATATGTGGTAGACCAACACAAAGGGGTTGATTTATTAAAGGCAAATAGACTGTACACTTTGCAAAGGGCAGTTGGACTCGGCAAGTGCAGTTGCTCCAGAGCTTAGTAAATGAAGAGAAGCTCTGCTGACTTCTATCATCCAATCATGTGCAAGCAAAAATGCTGTTTTTTTCCTTTTCCCTGCACCTGATTGGGTATTCTTTGCAAAGTGAAACTTTACCTCATTTACTAAGCTCTGGAGCAACTGCTCTTGCTGAGCGCAATTGCATTTTGTAAAGTGCACAGTCTGCTTTGATCTAAACTAGGGTTGTACCGATACCAACACCAGTATCAGTATCGGTGCCAATATTAAGCATTTTCTACTCGCGAAAATGCTCCGATATCTAAGACAGATACCAGAAGTGACGTCACCTTGGGGGCGGACAGTGGCTTCACTAGGTGGGTGCAGGCCACACCCGGGTGACACCCGCTACCCGCATGTCCCAGGCAGCTACGGTAACTGGGTTGCTCGTCCCTTCGGCCAGCCGGCCACCCATTCAATACACTGCACGGCAATCAGGGCCGTGGGGCAGAGACTAGGTCATCTGACCATGAAGAGAAGGAGCTGGAGAGGAGAACCCATTGCCGCATGTAGGGATAGGTGTCCTGGGGCATCTTTCATCTGACATCCGACGGCACCAGCAGCTCCCGCGACCCACCTCACCTGGCGTTCTGGACCTACACTACATGATGTGCCTGTTTTAACTGTTGAATTGTGAGTAGCCCTCTATTGGGGTGATTAAAGTGATTGTAAGGGTTAGTTTTTTTTTAATTTAAAATAACAAACATATCATACTTACCTCCACTGTGCAGCTCGTTTTGCACAGAGTGGCCCCGAACCTGCTCTTCTGGGTTCCCCTGGCAGCTCTCATGGCTCCTCCCCGCATCAGATAACCCCCTTGGGGAAGCGCTTCCCTGAGGGGGTTACCTTGCGGGTGTGCTCCGGAGTCCAGCATTCGGCAGCCATAGCCGCCAAATCTATGACTCGCCCCTGGTGCCCACGTCATTGGATTTGATTGACAGCAGCGAGAGCCAATGGCTGCGCTGCTATCAATCTAGCCAATCAGGACACTAGACACCAGCTAGAGCATAGAATGCATTGAGGTGAAAAAACACAAAAGTTTACAACCCCTTTAAAGCATTTACATGTTCTGCTGCACTTAGAGGCGCTTCTCTCCTTTTGTTTTTGTCCTTCATGTATTTGGCGTCTGCTACAGCTCTACAAGAAGCTTGCCCTAGTGTTGGATCTGCTTGGACGTAATATTGACTCACACATTATACTTTCATGAACATTGTTCATAGCAGATTATTGATCAAACCATTGCACCTATAACTTCTCTCCCTTTTTACTTGACTGCATTGGAGGCCAGATCTCTCCCTAAAGGGAACTTTCACAGCCCATGCTATTACACGGGATGTTGTTCATCCCTTGTAATAGCAATAAAGTTGATCAACAAAAAGTTAAAAGGTACAGTGTTAAAAAAAAAAAAAAATTATAATAAAATAAATAATACAATTTTAAAAATAGGTATCAGTAATTGGTATCTGCGAGTACTGGAGGAAAAGTATCAGTACTCGTACTCGGTCTTAAAAAGCTGGTCTTGGTTCATCTCAAATCTAAACCAATCCATTGTGGTTCTGGCTGTATGTTTAGGGTCGTTGTCCTGCTGGAAGGTGAACCTCTGCCCCAGTCTCACAGGTTTTCTACTAAGATTGTCCTGTATCTGGCTCAATCCATCTTCCCATCAACTCTGACCAGCTTCCCTGTCCTTGCTGAAAAAAAGCATCCCCACAACATGATGCTGCCACCACCATGTTTCATGGTGGGGATGGTGTGTTCAGGGTGATGTGCAGTGTTAGTTTTCCGCCACATGTAGCGTTTAGCTTTTAGGCCAAAATGTTACGTTTTGGTCTCATCTGACCAGAGCATCTTCTTCCACATATTTGCTGTGTCCCCCACATGGCTTCTCGCAAATTGCAAACTGGACTTCTCATGGCTTTCTTTCAACAATGGTTTTCTTCCTGCCACTTTTCCATAAAGGCTGGATTTGTGGAGTGCACGACAAGTAAGTTGTCCTGTAGACTGATTCTCCCACCTGAGCTGTGGATCTCTGCAGCTCCTCCAGAGTTACCATGGACCTCTTGGCTGCTTCTCTAATTAAGGCTTCCCTTGCCCGGCCTGTCAGTTTAGGTGGACGGCCATCTCTAGGTAGGTTTGCAGTGCCATACTCTTGGCTTTTTTGGCTTTTTTGCCATTTTTGGATGATGTATTGAACAGTGCTCCGTGCTTGGAATAATTTTTTTATAACCTTACCATGCTTTAAACTTCTCCACAACTTTACACCTGACCTGTCTGGTGTGTTCCTTGGCCTTCATGATGCTGTTTGTTCACTATTGTTCTCTAACAAGCCTCTGAAGGCTTCACAGAACAGCTGTATTTATACTGAGATGAAATTACACACAGGTGGACTCTATTTACTAATTAGGTGACTTCTGAAGGCAATCGGCTCCACTAGATTTTAGTTAGGGGTATCAGAGTAAAGGGAGCTGAATACGAATGCACATCACACTTTTTAGATATATATTTGTAAAAAATGTTAAAAACCAATGATCATTTTCCTTTCACTTCACAATTATGTGCCACTTTGTGTTGTCTATCACATGAAATCCCTATAAAATAAATTTTCGTTTTTTGTTGTAACATGACAAAATGTAGAAAATTTCAAGGGATATGAATACTTTTTCAAGGCACTGTATTGGGGTCCATTCACACCTGTGTATTAGAAACTGTGTAAGCTGGCTCAGGGAGTTAGTGGCTAGCCCAGGCTGAGAGAAAGGATTAAGTTATGTGTTATGTGTGGGAAGGCTGAGGTCCAGGAACTCAGGTGGCTCTGTTCCCGATCTCAACCTGTGGTACTGAGACTGCTGTCGACTAAAAACACAGAGGATTCCGGGGGACATCCAAGCCATGGAGAATACCAGTATGGACTACCACCTGACAGAAGGTATGCCCGGGCAGCCACACAACTGTAGTTAGGGTTAGGAATTGGACTTGTTCTTGTTGGCTGTAATGTTAAAGTCTGTTCAGTAAAGTTATGTTAACTGCTCCAGATCTGCTTCTGGTCTGAAGTTATTAAAGTGGTGCATGTAGGTCCTGGCATATCTAAAGAAAGGCGTATACCAAATCAGATACTTACACTGCTTGCATTTAAAAAATATACATTTAAAGTGATATTAAAGTCTTGTGTTTTTTTGTTTAAAAATAACAAACGTGTTATACTTACTTCCTTTTTTTTCTAATTAATTGTGCAGTGGTTTTGCACAGAGCAGCCCAGATCAGCCTCTTCTTGGGTCCCTCTTGTTGCTTCTGGCCCCTCCCTCCTGCCGAGTGCCCAAACAGCAAGCAGCATTCAGACACCGAGCTGCGGCTCGGTCCCGTCCTCTCTCTCTCCCCATTGGCTCACTGACTTTGAATGACTCAGCCAATCAGAAGGGAGAGTACCAGGCAGCCAAGGTTCTTGTGCAACATCGAGATGGAGCTCAGGTAAGTAATAGGGGGGCTGCTGCACACAGAAGGTTTTTTATCTTAATGCATTAAATGCATTAAGATAAAAAAACCTTCTGCCTTTAGAACTACTTTAATGTTTTCATGTGTGACCTCCCAGTATCAACCAATATTTTGGCTAATAAATGATTCTGAAGGCACCTTAGGGTTATTTTCAAGAAATATCAATAGAAGGTCTAAATTGAGTTTTTATGAATTTGCCCGAAGTTCCTTTAAAAATCTTTACAACACCATCACCAGAACACTTCTGAGCTGAATTCCTGCAATTACCATCATGAACAACTTCATGTTTGTTTAAGACTGTAGAAGTCTAATAGCAGGCGATCATCCCTCCGCATTAGCTCTCTGCTTCGTTCCTCATCAATTTGTATCTGCAAGACGTCTTCACCTTTTCATTTCGAATACCAATTTGTAGATCTTATGGGAGAAAATTTAAAAACCCTCGGCGTATACAAACAAGAGTAATTAGCACTATTGCAGAGGGTGAGCCTGCTGGAATGAAAATGTGCAGCTAATTTCTTCGCCGTCCCATTCAGCGAATAAATGAATATTCAAATTTATGAAAATAACTATTTGTTGGCCTGGGAGAAGTGGGTTTCCCAGAGGATCTGTCATTTTTTAAAAGCAAAACCATGTATACATGTGCGTATTATGTAGAGTGACAAAGCCCCAAGGTTTTTTACCCCCACCTCGTTCAGGAGAGGTAAATGAAAATTAATGAAATGCTAAAGAACGACACAATCAGCTAGGGAAAAACTGGTTTATTAGATGGTACATTTCTAAATATCTATAAAAAACATTTGCCCCTTGTAAGAAGCATGTAGATGATGAAACTCCAACTTACAATTTAAAGTGGTTATAAAGATTAAGTTTTTTTTTACCTTAATGCATTCTTTGTATTAAGATATAAAAAAAAAGCACCTTTCGGTTTCTGGGGCCTCATGTAGTGGAAGCGCGAAATGGCCGCTCTGGCAGGGACTGATTGTAAAACCGGCATCGGTCCACCAGGCACGTCTCCTGGTCACCCGCCGATAGATCGCTACCTAATCTCGGGTGGCCCTGGACAAGCCGCAGAGCCTGTTCCCTCCTTGCTAGTCCCCCAGGCTGCCAAGATGGCAGATGGATCTCTCACAGGCTCTGTCTCTCATGCAGCCCGCACTGCACAACTATCACAGGCTACTGCAGATGACCAATATGTCAAGATGGTGGGGCAGAGGCGGCTCTGCTCTTCTCCACAATCACTGCTGCTGTGGACAGAGCTGTCACCTCAGTTATTGACCAGCTCCGGAGAGAGTGAAGACGGCAGGCAGGCAGGATTACTGAAGTGGAGCAACGCCTGTCATACTTAAAAGGGAAAGTATAGAGCTCCCAAGTATCAGCACACCAAGCATCCCAAACCTCGCAATACCGTTTGGAAAAGATGGATGACCTGGAAAACCATTCCTGCCATAACAACCTTAGAATTATAGGCCTCCTGGAGACCTACAACTCGTGTTCACTGACAGACCTGTGCAACACCCGTATCCCTGCGGCCCTAGGCATCTCCTCACTCTGCGTAGTGGAAAGTCTAAACTACTCGGATAGAGTAGCCATCTTAAAATCCTTCCAAAATGCTAACTCCTTTCAATTTGAGGGGCATAAGCTGCTAATTTTTGCAGATTATTTCCAAGAAGTTTCACGCAAGTGTAAAGCTTTTCAGCCTATCTACTCAGCCCTCCATCACATGGGGGGTGAAATTCACCCTGGCATACCCAGCTATTCTACGCATCATTGACCAGGGAGGGGAGACAAAATCTTTCACCCACCCGGAGGAAGCGACCACGTACCTTCCGGCACATCTGCACATACCCCAGGAGCTCTCCCCTATGGATACGAATCGGTGCCTCGAAGGTCCCAGGGAGCAGCGCAGCCCCCCGCAAGGATCCACAAAAAAAGGATATGCTACTCCAATAACCCAGGATCCCCGAAACGCCACTGAAGAGCCCTTCACAGAACCTGAGAGCCTCTTCCTAACCTCCTGGGAAAACAAATGCTCAACATAGATATTTGAATGTTTCAGGTTGCTTGTTTTAAGTTCTGGTTATTTAATTTATACTATTTTATTGTCCTTTATGACAGCCTTCTGTAGATGTGTGATACAGTATTCATAAGCAATGACCTGCACCTTTAGGTAACCTTCTAATGCCTAGCCACTTCCGCTGATTTGGCCACCTGGCGGACGCAAACTGGCTAACCAACCAAGTCCCCTTCTCCGGTAACGCTGTCCTATGGTGATTGCTATGTGTGGTAGAAAAGCGAAGTCAAGGCTTCCTATAAATTGTGAGTTAATTTTTCTATACCTTTTCTATTCTTTATCATTGTACTCAATACACATACATTACTCCACACCCCTCCCAGAGATCACATTCTCCGTCCCAATCCACCACAACTCTTCTAACTTCCTTTGCCACAGCTCTCCAGCGCAATGACCCATGGCACTTAGCCCACCCAGAAGGCAGAGAACACACATTCTTCTCTGCCCCCACCACTCTGTCCAGGATTGACTACCCATTATGCAATTCTGCGTTGTTAACCAATACCTCAGAAACTCTAATACGCAACATTGCTATATCTGACCATGCCCCGGTATTAATAACATTGCGTGACTTTAGCACCTCACCCCCCATGAAAATTTGGCGCTTCCTCCAATTTCTGGCCAGAAATCCTGACCTCCAGAAAACCTTACATTAGACATGGTCTGAATACGAGTCAACCAACGCCCCACATCGCTCTGACCCCAACTTGCTCTGAGATGGTCCTCGTCAATTACCTTCTGTCCAGCTACCAAGCCCACATTAAACTGATAGCCAAGAAAGATAAAGATCTATCAGAGTCTGGTTCCTATAGACCCATCTCATTACTCAACCTAGACTCTAAAATCCTCTCTAAGATTATTGCCAATAGACTGGCCAAAATTATGGCCACCCTTATACACCCAGCTCAAGCTGGTTTCACCCAGGGCTGATCTGCCTCCTCAAACATCCGTAAAGTTCTGACGGTACTCAAACACTCCAAATCCAACACCAATAATGACATAAATTCCCTTGACATGGAAAAAGCCTTTGACAACGTCAGCTGTTGCCCTGCAACATTTCAGCTTCTCAGGTCACTTTCTCCACCTAATTGGCATCATGTACGCAGTCCCTACAGCAAACATTGTGGCAGCAGGCCGCATCTCTAAATCTGTGAAACTGTACTCCCCACTACTTTTTAACTTAGCCCTTGAACTACCTCCAACCCTGCCTCTTACATGCTTCTTATCCAAGATGTTTTCACTAAGTTCAGAGGTCTTTTATGCCTATGCAGCAACTTCGGCAAAAGTGAGATCCTTACGCTGTTTCACTGTAGAACCCCCTCATGGGCTATCTCCTCCATCTTCACTGTAGCTAAAAACCACATTACTTATCTAGGGATAAAAATTAGTAAAACTCCTTCATCTCTCTATAATCATAACTTCACTCCAGTGATCTCTAGAATCATCAACGAACTGGAGACATGGATGGATCTCCCTATCTCGCTCTTCAGGAGGTACCACTTATTTAAAATGGTCAGTTTTGCCAGACTCTTATACCCCCCCCAAACCATACCCCTATTTAACATCATAAAGATATCCAATACCTACAAAAAGCCCTATCCCATTTTCTCTGGCAGAGACGTCGCTCCTGTATTTCTTTGAACAAACTAGTCCTCCTGAGAAGCAAGGGGGGTGTCAGCCCCCCAAATTTTAGAGTGTATAACTTATCTTGCCTCCTTAGAATATGTCTAGACTGGATTTCGCAAACCTCCAGATACTCCAATTATGCCCTGGAAGCCCAATTGGCTACCCCTTACAGTCTGCTGGCTATTCTTCACTGCAAGATGTGGTCCATTCCCCCTCACCTCGGACAAAACCTGCTACTTGGAGACACTTTGATTGCATGGCGTGAGGCTCAACGCCAAATAAACCTCTACCCTGGGGTATCTCTACACCTTCCAATCCACGGAAATCCATCACATACCACGTCTCACTCAGAATACAAAACCTGGGCTCATCAGAAGCTACTGCACTTTACACAACTCTTCGACTCAAACACAGGTCATGTCAGACAGGTCTCCCAAATCTTGGCCCAATTTGAGCTCCCACAGCACCACTTCCTGTTTATACATCAAGATTCAACGTTCAACATGTCTCAAGTCTATGCCCGAACAAACCTCAACGCTTTCGCAACTCCATTCTGGACACCCTACTGGAACACTACAATTCAAGATCTCGGACATCTACAAGCCTCTAAATGCACTTCTTTGCAACTCCCTATTGGCAACATCTGTCGCATTTGAAACTCTGATCTCATCTCACCAGATGCAGTGAGTCGCATCATAAACGGATACAACTCTACCTGCTCATTTGTTAACAATTAATTCTGGCGTGAACAATAGTTCAAGATAATGCACTGTGCCTACATTCCTTTCTTGTCTCCAACACATCAACCTCACAAACACCAATGTCCTTTGTGATGCCTGGAAAGACCCTCTCTGCTCTATAGACTTTGCCTTTGCCTTCATATCTCTTCCTTTTGGAAATAAGTAGAACAACTTGCCTTAAGGGTAATGGGGCACCCCCCTTCACATAACATCTTCCCATTGCTCTTTGGACACCTGGATTCCCCCACCTCAAAATTCTGCAACATTCAAAAAACAACTGGTCGGCATAACTAGGCCAGGCTGTCAAGATGCTCCATGCCAGCTATATGAGTGATTCTTAAAAAAATGGCCTCTCCAAGCCCCCTTACAATCCAGGATGTAGAAAATGACCTCACATCCCTGTTGGACAAAGAAAAACTTGATGCATGCCTATCTAGGCATGGACCAACACCCCAATTCCAGCACAAATGGTCCGCTTTCTTCAGTACAACACTACCAACCAACGACCTTCCTGGTACCCTATCCTTCTATGTGTTTCTCCTTAGCTTCTGATCCATCCATAGTCTCTGAGCTAAAGTATATACTTCACCAAAATTCATAGTTACATACCTTTTTAAACCATATTGTGTGATAACAAGTCCCCTCTGGGTCACAGGTTTGGTGCCACTGCCTCCCTCCCAGGTGGTAAAACACCAAAGCCCCCATTCCAACTGCCTCCCCCCTTTTCTCTGTCCTGCTCGCAGCTGAGGAGGGGCGATGCCAAAGGGATTGGAGCAATATCCCTTCACCTCTCATATTTGCATCAGTAAGCTGCTTAGTTATTTCTTCTCAGTTGTCATTTCTTAGTTGTTATCTCATATTCCTCACTTCCTTGTCACACAGGAGACACTGAGGGCAGCAGAGCCATACACACCTGCTGCTGTCAGTCAACCACCTGTGACGAGGGAGTGGGGGCGTGGTTTACCACTGCTGTGTATGTCTATGAAGCCATTGGCTCCTGCTGTTGTCAGTCAAATCCTGTGAGGAGGGAGCAGGAGGCGGTGCTGAGCTGCACTGTGTGTGTCTATAGATGCACACAGCCCAGCTAAGTAATAAAGCCTGCATAAATGCCCCCACAGCAAGCGGCACTCAGAAAAGAGAATGAGCCGAGTGTCATGTGCCTGTCTGGTTTTGATTCTGGGCCCTACTGGTTCTGTGTGCAGCTCTGTCCACTCTGCCACCAGGTCTAAGTCTCTGCAGCATATACTCTGCTTGGTGCTTCTACCCCTGGGGCTCTTTGGCTCCAACTGTCTTCCAGCTGCAGTCAATCTGTAATCAGCTCATCTTTTAAATAGCAAGACTGCCTGTGCTCTGAGCCCGTTTGGATTTAATCCCTGCAGGTCCGCCGACAGGGAAGTACCACGGGCCCTCCTGTAGGGAGCCCGGGCACACAGGGGTCCCAGACAGCAGGGGGATCAGTGCGCCGGGACGGGAGGACGATTACAGAATGATGCATTATGTGACTCTCCCTCCAGCAGCTGAAAGCCGGTTTCTCCCCTTCTCCCTCCCGCCAGCTTTCAGCTTCTGGAGGGACAGACCCAGACACAGGGAATTGTTTTGTAATTGTCCTCCCATCCCACCACACAGATCCCCCTCCCTGGGCTGCCCACATCTGATTCCCCCCTGTGTGCCCGGGCCCCCTTGGCCCCTCCACACCACTGGCTTCTCTCTCCCGCCAGCTGCTGCGTGGATGGAGAGTGAGGAAAGGGGCCCTTCCTTTTCTGAATTGGATACAGTGAGTGATCAGTATGAATTGCTCCTGTGTCCATTCATAACTGAATGGACACAGGAGCAATTCTATTCAATTCTCCTTCATCTTCATCTGCAGTGCAGCTGAGGCTACAGAGAAAGGAATTGAAGAATCAGTGTCCTTTCTCTGTCTCAAAGGTGAGATAGGTGAGATGTCACAATTCGGGGGGGGGGTTAGTAAGCCCTGTGGCCCTGTCAGGTAGGCTGTACGAGACCCTGTGATTTTAACGGCAGTCCTGGTTCCCTTGGTATATGCTCTCCTGCTGCACTTCTGGATTTTTGGACTTTGCCTGATTTCTGGACTACTCTTTAGCCTGACAATTCTGCATTCCTCCACCAGTCTGTGTATGACCCCTGCCTATCTTCTGGACCGACAAACCTGACCCACTAAAAAGCAAACAGAGGGGTAAGCTGCATGACTGGTGTTACAATGACATTTTCCCTCAAATGCTGCTTCTGAAAAGTTTCTATCCAATGCACCATTTTTGAATTGAGAAAGTCCATGACTAGGGTACTAAAGATGGCTTATCTCAGTCCCCTCTGACCATTACCTCCCCCTCCACCATTAAGTATCCACTCGGGTGAAAAGCTGGAATTAAATGGCCAAAGCAGCCTTTTGTTAACAAAATTAATAAATAACATATAATCGTGACAACGTAAACACAGTATAACTGTAGCCTCAAGTTATTAGTAGGCATCAAGAAAAAGAAAGTACCTGCGTCCTACTTAAAACAGGCCTCCAGCCACAACATCACGGACAGGGAGACAACCAACCGCAGATACCTCCATTAGAACAACTGGGAGCCGTACCTCAAACGGGTCCCTATAAAGTACCTTTGTGCCCACAGTAACCTACAAGGACCTTGCACCCCACTGGCTGCATGACAACAAGCACCCAACAACCAAAAAAAACAAGGGGCGGTCAGGCGGGAGGGAAATTTCCCCTGCCTAATCTTCCTTAAAACTGAAGACCCCCCGCCACACCCTGTCTGACCACCCCCTGTGTCTCCACCAGCTCACACCTATGAACCAATCACGTAGATCTTTTCAAACGTATTTTTCTACAAACTAGTAGAACTCTAGCTCCAAACCTCTTTAACCCCTGTCATGCCGGCACTTCGCGCATTTTTTTCTTCTTTTTACTCCGGGCCACTCTTTAACAGAGGCAATAGGCTGAATTCCTGCTATAGACACAAGACATCACAAAATATTTTCACTTGAAATTTTGTAAACTGAATCCCCTGACACGGGGAAAATGCTTCACTTCTTACTTATTATTTCATTCTGAGGCCCTCTTTAAATCCACTGCGTATTATTACAGCCTGCTAAGAATTGAGATTGCTCTGGTTCAACCACAACTTATGTCATCCAGTCACAGCCTTTTAGTGAGATGAACTATTTACATTGCTGCCAACCTCAATTACGAGTTTCCAGCCTCACCCATTAGGTAATGTATATTAATAATCGCTACTGTATATTAAACTGCTCAATCAGGTTTCTTTTTTTATCCCTCCACAGATCGATCACCTGTGGACTGCGCACATAAACAAACAGGCTTCAGTGCAGTCAAGAGACAAGAGATCCAATACATTTACCTCTCTAAGGTAATTCATATAGTATGGAGGGGTTTGCTGGAAATGTAACCAACCCGGGTCCTGCAAGTATTAACACTGGGCTTACAGCAGTCTGTTACCAAAACTGGCTCTCCAGCTGCTATGAAAGTGATTTGTATAAGCATTATAGAGGAGGGGTCCCGAAAGAGACAATGTACGCAGCAGGAACTGCCCATTGGTAGTATGAAGCAAGGAACTGTGGGACAGTTTAGAGAGCTAGGACGACTCAGAAATCCCGACAAAAGAGCCACCATACACAGCTCGATTTTCTCTTGTTCAGCACATGGGCTAAATGAGAGAAAAGCAATGAAATTCCCCATGCAAGCTTTTAGGCACGTGCATTCTACTTTCTCCACTGCATGTGGTGCTCAACCGCAGTGAAATTGTAGAGAGGAAGTCAAGAGGAGCATGGTTCCTCTATGGTTTCCTGGGTCACTGGGGAAGCTATCTGGTTGAATGCTGCTGCTCCATGTGACTCTAGTGACCATCTTCGGACATGCAGTGTCTTTTTAAGACCCTTGTTCCTGGGCTTTGAGGCGTATTTCGCCTGTGGGTAGTGTAGGGTCAGGTCATCCGTCTGACAGGGACAGTGAATACTGTAGTGGTAGGGAAAGGTTCCAGACAAGTAGGGAAAAGATAGAGATATGCCATCCTTCCTGGAAGCCTCCACATTTGGGCATAAACCGGCCAGGCCACATTCTATCCCTCAAGACATATGCTGTCGGCACCTCTGAGACTTGCTCTGCTACACATTGGTGTTACATTTCATGAGTCTACCCGATCAGGTGCCTTCCCGCCGGGCTTTTTGTAAATTGTGAACTTTAACATTAAAGTGGTTGTAAAAGCTGAGGGGTTTTTACCTTCATGCATTCTATGCATGAAGGTAAAAAAAATTCTGTGTGCTGCTCCCCCTGCAGCCCCCCTAATACTCACCTGAGCCCCCTCATGATCCAGCGATGTTGCACAAAAGCCTCAGCTCATCTCGAGACTCACTCTCCTCATTGGCTGAGACAGCAGCGGGAGCCATTGGCATCAACAAAGTTTTCTTTAATAGATCTCCGGTATAAAAACTTTAGAATCTATCCCTATCTATATTTTCTTAAAGCCCCCAAGATGGACCGATTCCTGGCAAGTCAACCCACATCTGAGATGTGGGTTGCCCTGCAACAGTTGCAGAAATTTTGGGTACCATGGTTGCCTGAATACATTAGCTGGCACCTCCATCCATGGTATTAGCGTGTGGGGAGGTGCAGCATGGTGTGGCAGCAGTAAACACTCAGAGTCCAGTTGCGGAAATAGAAGTTGTATTAAAGTGGTATTAAAGGTTTGGCTTTTTTAAAAAACAAAAAAACAAAACAAACAAACATGTCATACTTACCTGTTCTATGGCGTGGTTTTGCACAGAACAGTCCCAATCCTCTTCTTCTCGGGTCCCCCACCATCGCTGTTGGCTCCTCCCCCTTGACCAGTGCCCCCAATAGTAAGCCACTTGTTTTGGGGGCACTGGTGCATGCTCGCTCCTAAATCCTGCTCCATAAGACACACAGAGCCACGGCTCGGCCCCGCCTCTGCTCTCTACTCATTGGCTCACTGCCTGTGATTGACATCTTTTCCTTCCAGTGACACCACTGATGAAGGGACATCTTTTCCTTCCAGTGACAACACTGATGAAGGGACATCTTTTCCTTTCAGTGACACCACTGATGAAGGGACATCTTTTCCTTCCAGTGACAACACTGATGAAGGGACATCTTTTCCTTCCAGTGACAACACTGATGAAGGGACATCTTTTCCTTCCAGTGACAACACTGATGAAAGGACATCTTTTCCTTCCAGTGACACCACTGATGAAGGGACATCTTTTCCTTCCAGTGACAACACTGATGAAAGGACATCTTTTCCTTCCAGTGACAACACTGATGAAAGGACATCTTCTCCTTCCAGTGACAACACTGATGAAAGGACATCTTTTCCTTCCAGTGACAACACTGATGAAGGGACATCTTTTCCTTCCAGTGACAACACTGATGAAAGGACATCTTTTGCTTCCAGTGACAACACTGATGAAAGGACATCTTTTGCTTCCAGTGACAACACTGATGAAAGGACATCTTTTCCTTCCAGTGACAACACTGATGAAAGGACATCTTTTCCTTCCAGTGACAACACTGATTAAGGGACATCTTTTCCTTCCAGTGACAACACCGATGAAAGGACATCTTTTCCTTCCAGTGACACCACTGATGAAGGGACATCTTTTCCTTCTAGTAATACCACTGATGCAGGGACATTTTTCCCTTTTCCACTTTAAGCCCTATATTACAATTTAAAACTCTTCTGATAGCTGCGACTATTGGTAATATTTTTAACGCATGCCACAAACTTTAAGTAAATTCTGCAGTGTGCTGCAGGCGCCACAATTATCCCCATCCCTTCTTCAATTGGGCGGGTTAGTTTGCTATCTTTGGCCTTGTCCTGGCACTGGTTGACCTTGTCCTGGCACTGGGTGTAGGCAAGGTTCTTTCGGCCCATCATGTCAACAATGGGGTAAGGCAAGGCCAACGATGTAATGCAGCTGATGAAAGAAAGCTCATGCTGACCCATGAAAATTGGATTAAAATGATTCTTTGGGCTCACTTTAATCATTAAAACCATATGCCTCTGGAGTTTCTCTTTAAAAAAAAAATAATAAAATAGCAATAAATCATTTTTCATTCTACCATTTGGGGATCCTGTAACAATTCCTAAATAAATACCATCATGTTCACCTGAAAACGTATGGAGACGTCTATGTTTAGACTGGAAATTGAATTTTAGTGACTTTAGGTAATAGATTGTCTCTTATTGTGTTGTTCTTGTGATTATATTTCACTCTGTTATTAGACAGGAAATTAGATCATCCTGGGACTTTGCTCTAGAATAAAAATATGTTAATGCAATTTATATGTTAATAGAATATGTTAATGGAGTATTCATTATGTTATATTTCCAGATTATGTAATATTACAGTATGTAGTTCAACAAACACACGAAATGTTGTTTTATAAATTATGTATAAGAGTTACAGAAGGATATTCAGATTAAAAAATCATTTACTGTACTGTACAACCATTAAAGGCAATTTTTTAAAATTAAAATAATAAAGTGGATATACCAACCTGCTCTGTCCCTTACCTCTTCTTTGGTTATCCCCCACCAGCACTGTCCACTGCTTCTTCTTCCAAGTGCCCCATAGCAAGCCATGTGTTATGGGGGCACCCATGTGGGCACGCTTCCCAGCTGGGCTGGGTGCGTCCATTAGGTACGCACAGCACGGCTCGGCCATGCCCCTCGCTACCTCCTCCGAAGATTTCACTGACAGCTCTCAGTGTATCCTGTGAGACCAGAAAGAGAAATCAGCACTGCTGTAGCCAGGGACAGCGCTTAAAGGGAAGTTCCACCCATAAATGGAACTTCCGCTGATCGGATTCCTCCCCCTCTCCGCTGCCACATTTGGCACCTTTCGGGAGGGGGGAGCAGTCAAATCCAGGTATCTGCTCCCACTTCCGGGGGAAAGATCGCAGCACATTGTGCGACAAACTATGTAATGTCCGGCCCCTCCTCCTCCCCCCGCTACCTTCTGGGAGACGCACAGGTCCCAGAAGACAGCAGGGACCATTCAGAAAGCGCAGCGCGACTCACGCATAAGCAGGGCTGGACTGGGACAAAAATTTAGCCCTGGACTTCATCATGACCGGCCCACTTTAATTTTGAGTGTCCCCAACAGCGTTCCCCTTACATCAGAGAGTCCCTATCAGCAGCCCCCTTCACATCATAGAGTCCCCATCAGCAGCCCCCTTCACATCAGAGAGTCCCCATCAGCAGCCTCCTTCACATCAGAGTCCCCACCAGCAGCCCCCTTCACATCAGAGTCCCCATCAGCAGCCCCTTCACATCAGTGTGTCCCCATCAGAGAGTCCCCATCAGCAGCACCCTTCACATCAGAGAGTCCCCATCATCAGCCCCCTTCACATCAGTGTGTCCCCATCCAAAGCCCCCTTCACATCAATGTGTCCCCATAAGAAGCCCCCTTCACATCAGAGTCCCCATCAGCAGCCCCTTCACATCAGTGTCTCCATCAGCAGCCCCCTTACATCAGAGTGTCCCCATCAGCAGCTCCCTTACATCAGTGTCCCCATCAGCATTCCCCTTACATCAGTGTCCCCCCTCTCCTCCCCCTCCCACGTGTACTCACAGTTCTAAAGGCAGCATCTCGTTTCTCTCTCCAGTCACGTGATAAGTGACAGGTGATAAGGGGAGAGTGAAAGGAAAGTCTGCCGGCTGTCTATCTCCCCCTGCAGGCTGGAGGGAGCAGAAAGCCTAATTCTCTCTCCAGCAAGTGTCGGCAGCTGCTCCTTGGTGACAGGAGTGAAATTGCGATCACTCACTGTCAGAGAGGAGCAGCTCCAGGACTGCACCTGACCGGCCCACTGAGCCATCGGCCCACCGGGAATCTCCCGGTAGTCCCAATGGCCAGTACATGCCTGCGCATGAGCCATAAGACTTCACTTCCTGTTTCCCTTAGTAATGATGCCAGCGCCTGCACCCAGAGCCGAGGGACCGGTCGGCTTCGGCGAGCCGACATGGCAGGCTCCCAGGACAGGTAAGTGTCCTTATATTAAAAGTCAGCAGCTACAGTATTTGTAGCTGCTGACTTTTAATTTTTTTTTTTACCCAGGCGGAACTCCGGTTTAAGCCTGAAGAGACAGGTAGATGTTTAGGGAGGGGCAGAAAAAGTAGTGGGACTTTTTTTTTTACCTTAATGTAAGAAATGCATTAAGGCAATGAAGTTTTGACTTTATAACCACTTTAAAGTGATTGTAAAGGCTTCTATTTCTTTTTTTTTTTAATAAACATATTATACTTACCTGCTCTGTGTAATGAAATATAAAGGATATAAATCCACTTTGTGTACATCAAATGCCGTTGCATACCCAGTTATTACTTTGTAAAAAAATAGCAGTGACACAATCATGTACATTGCCTGTGCAGAGAGCAGAGCTGTGGAAGGGACTCAACACATCAAAAAAAGAATACACATTCCTCTTGTATTTAGGCAATACATTTTTTGTGCTATAAACAAAAAAACCCAGACAATTTTGAATTTAAAAAAAATATATATTTTTTTACATTATGCTATAAAACATATCCAATAAAAAACTGGAAAAAAAATCGAATTTCTTCATAAATTAAGACCAATTTATATTCTGCTACATATTGGTTTATGCAAACAATCAGCGACCTATAGTTGGACTGCGATATTGCGGCAGACAATCAGACATTAACAACTGACCAGTGAACCAGTGATACCGTGATTAGTGCTAAAAATATGCACTGTCACTGTATTAATGACACTGGCTGGGAAGGGGTTAATATCAGGGGCGATCAAAGGGTTAAATGTGTGTCTAGCCAGTGTTTTAGTGTAAACTGTGTGCTGCTTTTACTAGGGGAAGAAACGGATTCTAGTCCCTGCTTTGCAGAGACACAAGCTCCATCCCCCCCTCCATTGAATTGAAACGCCGATCTGCCTTGTTTACATAGGCAGATCACCGTTCTGTGTAATTTACTATCGTTCGGCGGCTGCGGGAGGGCACCAAGTGCCCGGCACCCACAAAAGCAGTGTGTGCGCCCCCTGCAAACGGGAATGGCAAATCACGTATATATACACACATGAACCGGCGCAAAGCTGCCACCCTGTAGCAGTAAAACTGTTATGGTGCAGACGGCAAATGGTTAAGAAAAAAAATAAGGTAATTGTGAAATTGATGGCAGCAACATGTCTCAAAAAAGTTGGGACAGGGCAACAAAAAGCTGGCAAAGTAAGTGGCACTAATAAGGAAGAGCTGGAAGAACATTTTGCAACTAATTACGTAATTGGCAACAGGTCAGTAACATGATTGGGTATAAAAGAGCATCATAGAGAGTAAGGGTGTCTCAGAAGTAAAGATGGGCAGAGGCTGTAAAATCTGTAAAAGCTGCATCTAAAAAATTGTTGAACAATTTCAGAATAATGTTCCTCAAGGTAAAATTGCTTTAAAAAGACTTTAAATATATTATTATCCTCAGTACATAATATCATGAAATGATTCTGAGAATCTGGAGAAATCTCTGTGCACAAGGGAAAAGGCAGAAACGCAATATTGGATGCCTGTGATCTTCAGGGCTTCAGACGGCACTGCAGTAAAAACAGACATGATTCTGTGATGAACATCTCTGCATGGGGCCAGGAATGCTCCCAAAATTCAATCACTGTCTGTGAACAAAGGGGTTGATTTACTAATATTGAAGAGTGCAAAATCTGGTGCAGCTGTGCATAGTAGCCAATCAGCTTCAAAATTCAGTTTGTTCAATTAAGCTTTGACAAATAAACCTGGAAGCTGATTGAGTTCTATGAAGAGCTGCACCAGGTTTTGCACTCTCCAGTATTAGTAAATCAACCCCACAGTTGTCCGTGACATCCAAAAATACAAGGTAAAGCTCTATCATGCAAAGAAGACGCCATATCCGAACACGATCCAGAAACGCCGCCGTCTTCTCTGGGCCAAGGCTCATGTAAAATGGTCTGTTGCAAAGTGGAAAACCGGTCTGTGGTCAGACGAATCAAAATTTGACATGGTCTGTGGCAACCATGGTCGCTGCATCCTCTGGACTAAAGAGAAGAAGGAATTTTGTGGCTTATTATCGGTTCAAAAGCCTGCATTCCTGATGGTATGGGGATGCATTAGCGTGTATGAAATAGGCAGCTTGAAGGTACCATCAATGCTGTAAGATATATGCAGGTATTGGAGCAGCATATGCTCCCATCCAGACAACGTCTTTTTCAGGGAAGGCCTCGCATATTTCAGCAGGACAATTCTAAACCACATACTGCCATTCATGACAACAGCAAGGCTTCACAGTAGAAGAGTACGGGTGCTTAACTGGCCTGCCTGCAGTCCAGACCTTTCACCAATTTAAAATATTCGCCTGATCCTGAAACGAAAAAAAAAACAACAAAGAAGGCCCAGGACTGTTGAGTAGTTAGAATCCTACATGAGGCAAGAATGGGACAACATTTCTCGCCCCAAACTCCAGCAACTGGTCTCCTCAGTTCCAGTTTACAGGGTGTTGTTAAAAGAAGAGGGGATACAACACTGTGCTAAACATTGCTCTGTCCCAACTTTTTTGAGGCATGTTGCATCAACTTCAAAATGACCTTATTTTTTCATAAAATGGTCCATTTTCTCAGTTTAAACATCTGATTTTCTATTGTGGATAAAATACAGGTTTATGAGATGTGAAGATCATTGCATTCTGTTTTTATGTAGATTTTATACAGCGTCCCACAATTTTTGGAATCTGGTTATAATTGGAGTAGGGTCACTGTAAATAACCGTTTGCCAACCGTATAACTTACATATACGGTGGCAAGGCGGCTCTCCTGCTCAGGATCACGTAACTTGTACATCACTTCTGGGTCTGGGGCGCACATGCGATCTCCCGGCGACCCGCTCCCACTATGATTATACATAGTGGGAGCTGACTGCGGTTAAAGTGGATGCACAGGCCGACCATTAGGCTGAGAGCCAGAACAGCGATCTACCTATGTAAACAAGGCAGATCGTCGTTCTGTCAATATGAAAGGCATTGATCCTTTGTTCCTGCAAAGCAGGAACGTGGACTAATGCCTTTCCCTAGTAAAAGCACCTCCCCCACAGTACACAAGCACTGGCTTAGGCACACAGTTAAACCTTTGATATCTCCCCTGATGTTAACCCCTTCCCAGCCAGTGTCATTGGTACAGTGACAGTGCATATTTTTAGCACTGATCACTGTCACCGGTCCCCAAAAAGTGTCAAAAGTGTCAATTAGTGTCCAATTTGTCCGCCACAATATCGCATTCCCAATTTAATTGCTGCCATTACTAGTAAGTATAGATTGTAGAGGTTATAACTTTTGGTCAAACCAATCAATATACGCGTATTGGGATTTGTTTTACTAAACATATGTAGCAGAATACATATTGGGCTAAATTGATGAAGAAATGATCTTTTTTACTTTTTTTATGTGTTTTATAGCAGAAAGAATATATAAATATATATATATATATATATATATATATATATATATATATATGTGTGTGTATATGTGTGTGTGTGTGTGTATATATATATATATATATATATATATATATATATATATTTATATTTATTTATTTATTTTTTTAATTTATTTATTTATATATATATTTTTTTTTTTTTCAAAATTGTCGACCTTTTTTTTGTTTATAGCGCAAAAAAAAATGAAGAACGCAGAGGTGATCAAATACCACCAAATGAAAGCTCTATTTGTGGGGAAAAGGGACAAAAATTGTATTTGGGTACAGCGTCACACAACCGCGCAATTGTCAGTTAAAATAACGCATTGCCGTAGCTCACAAAATGGCCTGGTCTTGAAGGAATGGTAAATGTTCCGGAGGTCAAGTGGTTAAATAAACCTCCAAACACAACATCTAAACTAAACAAGCAAATGAGCAAATACATTCTGTACATACAAAATCACATGCCCAAGCACCTATCGCGGTATTATATAATGGAATATTAACCAAAAATAAGCATAACGCATTCACATAATACAAAAGAAAAAAAGAAGAAAAAAAAAGCATACTTTGGGAAAGAAAAAGATTGTGTAGAAAGTTAGATTCAACCTCAGCCTCTTCCCTGACAAGAGCAGCTTGTGAAAACCGATCGATTTACAATAAGACAATGGTCGTTGGAGGCACAATGCGGTCATGGTTATTATCACAGAATAACAGAATCTCACGTCTGTGATTTGTCTTTAACACCGCAATGAGCAGTAACTGCCAAGGCTGAAGGGCAGGAAGATGGAAATTGGAGGGCCGCTGAAAAGGACTCCGAGTCTCTGTTCCCTGGCATAAATCTATGCTCATTGATCCAACCATGAACGTGCTGATAAGCTTCCACTGCCGCAACAGCATTTCTCTGCCTCATTACAAGAACAATATGAATGGGTTCCGCACACTCATTGGTTAAAATGGAAAAAAAGTATAATGGATCAATACTATTCGAAGCACTGCCTTTTCCATAACATACTGTATATGCCCAACGTTCTGTAATGGTACAATTTTTTCTTGTGGGGGTAAGGAAATTGTTACTACTAAAAGGAAATCGGTCATGAGAGACACACAGGGCTGCCATTGCTGATCTCTTTCTGAAAATACCAGATGCCTAGCTGTCTCAGGATTCAACACTTCACTTCCCTGAAAAAAAAGCATGCAGCAAGTGAAATGAGAACTTGTGATAATGCATACTTGTTTCAGCTGGAGGGCCGTAGTTTGAGGATCCCTGGTCTAAATCTAGCTCTGTGTGCATGGGCACTAGCCCTGGGGCAGGAGTGCTAGAGAAGTCTTTGTGAAGACATCAAGGTCTCAGCTAGGCTTAGCTGGGGGGCCTATTCACAGATCCATTGTCCAGGGACCGAGCTGGGAGAGCCAGGAGGAAGTTGGTGGGAAGGAGTCCAACTCTCCTGCGGTGGTGCGAGTGTACATCTCCCTGACTAGGAAGAGCCCGGTGGATATCGGCAAGAGACAACTGGTCAGTGGCGGCCCGTCCATTACCTCCAGCTGTTGCGGAACTACGCATCCCATGAGGCATTGTAAAACTCTGACATTCACAGACATGACTCGGCATGATGGGAATTGTAGTTCTTGAACAACTGGAGGGCCATAGTTTGAAGACCCTTTATTTAGACCTTAGGGGGCCCCTTATACACAGAGTTGGTTTGCATTCTCAAGGACAGTCACATATTTCTAAAATTCATGACACAATGTCATTCTGAGGTCAAACATGCCCACACACACACGCAGTTATAGTGCTCTACTGTACGTGTTGTTAGCTTGAGCCACCAAAATTCATTTATACAATATACTAGTTCAAAGATTTACAGATGATGGCTGGCAAAATATTACTTCCCATAATACATTAATAAAAGAAAGAACCTTTTTTTAATATATGTTTTTTAATATTTTATTATTATTTATTATTTTATATGTAATTTTTTTTTATTGTTTTATATATTTCCTGTATAGAGGGGCCCTACTTCTGTCAGGGGGGCCCGGGGCAGTTGTCCCTTTTGCCCTCCTATAAATCCGGCCCTGCATGCACAGGGGTCTCCACCTGCAGGTCTGGACCCATGAACACTGCCCCCTCCCCCCCCCCCTTGCTAAAAGTCGAAACCGGGCCAAAACGTCAGGCGATCCACACTGAAGATATGGCTGCACTCCAAGATCCATCAAAATTCTTATTTAATGAACGGACATCCCAAGTGTTACAGACGGTTGAAATGGTAGACGCGTTTCACACACTAACAGGTGCGCTTATTCATTACCATTGCCATTACTAATGAATAAGGGCAGCCATTTCTTCAGTGTTGATCGCATGCGGAGGCGGGCACCCGTGATATCATTAGGCTTCCTGTCTCACCTGGAGCAGTGAGTTCTTTTGTTTGAGCGTCAGGCGATCCTATTGGACGCCTAGCGTTTAGGAGGAAAAGCCAGGGTTAGTGTTTGGGTCAAGGCCAGGCTCAATGGGCAGGGTTAAAGGTCAGCATCAGTATTTTTTTTTTTTTTTTTACGTATCAGTGTCAGTGTGTTTTAGCTAGGATAAAAAAAAAAAAAAAAAAAAGCAAAATGCGCCCTATTGTTTCTGGGCTGTACTACGGGTACAAACAACAACTAACATACACATAGGTGGTATCGCTGCGATTGTCGGGAGCAGTAGAATTTAAATTGGTGGAAGATTATGGTAGTAGCAAGAAATATTTAGCTAAATTTATATTTTTTAAATTTTTTTACTATTTTGGGCCGGTTTTGCTTTGATCATAAAAAAAAAAAAAAAAAATTTAAAAATTGGAAGAAATCCATTATCATTTACCACCAAAAGAAAGCCCAATTTGTCATGAAAAAAACCCCCCAAAAAAACGCGGTATACTCCACCTGGACACACAAAGTAGTTGTGATGATATGTACCATTTTACTAAGACATGTCAAAGTTTCAAAATTGCGCTTAGGCATTTAGATCTGTTTTACCCTTAGGCGCGAACGGGTTAATCTATTTTTCCAATGATCCGGGGCCTTGGGTGCCCCCTATAAGAGTTAAAGAGATGCTGTGGGTTGGCGGAAGTACATTCCAGCTCAGCTTCTAAATAATTGCAAACCTGCCCAGAGCAAGAAAGGAGCAGCGCACGAGTTAAAACAGAATGTCAGGTCTATCATCCCCTGAAGGTGAATGCCTGTAAATGCACATCAAGGGAACATCATAATCGCCTTAATTAATTAAAAATATGTGAGTTATTTTTTTTTTTTTTTCATCCAGGAATGTCACACAAGCTAAATAACGGAGAGCACTCCTAGTAATGAGAAGCCTGCAATGCACCTAACATTAATTTGCTGCGCTCCTAATAGACTGCCATGAATAATTAGCTGAAATAATTGCAACAGGCGGGTTTTATTTCTAATACACAAAGAGAATTAAAAAATGCCAAATGATTTGCAGCATCTTCTGTTCCACTTACCTCCTGACACCGGGTAATAAACTACAGGAAAGATTTAAAGTCACACATCCTTTTTTTTGTGTTAAAGCTGAACTCCAGGCAAACAGTTAAATACACAGATGAAATAGATACAGTATATGGGAAAAAAACAGAACTCAATGTCCAAAAAATAACAGACTTTTAAGGCGGTGATGGTGCTCCATGTAAGCATCCAAGGCAGTGTTGTGATTTGCACATATCCTATATAATTTCTTGTTCTATTTTGAATATTGTTTGTACTATATCACCTAATACATTTTGTTCATTGTATTTAGTGCAATATATGACCCAACTTGTCCTGAATAAGCAACATCTATAGCGAAATACGTTGGCAGCCTGGATTTAGAGCGACACTTGGGCACCTCTTTCAAGCAATATTTTGATGTATGGGTAACCAAAGCCCATTCCAGAGTTGGGGTTTTGTGTTTGGTATCTGTCGTTCCCCATAGAGGGTCCTTGTTTTTTAGAGTTAAATGATATTTTAATGTTTCTAATAAAATATTTTTGATTTTAACATTTGTCTGCCTTCTGTTGTGCCTTAACCGGTTCCCAACCGACTCACGTCTATTTACGGGGGGCAGAATGGCACCCTTGCACGAAACCCCGTACCCGCGTGCCCGCTGCACGGTGGGGGACCTGATGGCGTGCACCAGCGCCAGAATGGGGATTTGTGTGTGTAATCTAGACATGTGCACACTGAAATATTTTGTTTCGGAATTTTGTTTTCGTCCAAAAAATAAATGTATTTAATTACTCCCGAAATTCGTTTTTATTTATTTTGTTTAGTTAAAAAATGCATTCGTCCGAAAATCCGAAATAATTAAGGTCGAATCTGTCATTGAAGGTTTATGGTGTCTGTCGAATGTTCCAAGAAGATTCGACGGAGCAGCTAAACTGTACGCCGCCGCGATCGTACATTTCCGGTCGAATGTTCCGCCTACAAGCTATAGTAGAATTCTAATGTTGTATGACACTAGTAATAATTATATTTATTAATTATTATTACTAGTCAACCAACATTAGAATTCTTCTATAGCCTATGGGCGGAGCATTTGACCATAAATGTCCGCTCGTGGCGACTGCTTCGTTGAATCTTCATGTCGAATCTTTTCTCTCTATGTCGAATAATCTTGGACTAATAGAGTTAGGTTAGGCACATTCGACCTTTTTTGCTATTGTCTCTATAATGTCTAATCTTTTCTTTCTATGTCGAATAATCTTGGACTAATAGAGCTAAGGTTAGGCACATTCGACCACAGGTTCGATGGACACAGATCGCTATTGTCAGCGTCATGTCGAATCTCCTATCCATATCGAACTGTTGTCGCAACGAAAACGAAACTAAAGAATTTGTTTATGTCGGATCTTTCGGTTTTCGGATTCTGCACGTTTGTTAAAACGATAACGAAAATACCCGAAATTCGGACGAAAATGCATTCGGACGAAAACGAATGCACATGTCTAGTGTAAACACACAAATTCCTGTGCTGTCAGAGGAGAGGAGACATGTCGTTTGTTCCTAGTAAGTAGGAACAGCGATATGTCTCCTCTCCTACTCAGTCCTATCCCCATACAGTTAGAACACACATTTAACCCCTTGATCGCCCCCTAGTGTTAACCCCTTCCCTACCAGTGACATTTACACAGTAATCAGTGCATTTTTATAGCACTGATCGCTGTATAAATGTCAATGGTCCCAAAAATGTGTCAAAAGTGTCCGATCTGTCCGTCGCAATGTCGCAATACCGCTAAAAATTGCAGATCACCGCCATTACTAGTAAAAAAAATAAATAAAATGCCATAAATCTTTCCCATAGTTTGTAGACGCTATAACTTTTGTGCAAACCAATCAATATACGCTTATTGCGATTTTTTTTACCAAAAATATGTAGAAGAATGTATATTGGCCTAAACTGAGGAAGAAATTTGTTTTTCTAAAACATTTTTGAGGATATTTATTATAGCAAAAAGTAAAAAATATTGTTTTTTTTTTTTTCAAAATTGTTGCTCTTTTTTTGTTTATAGCGCAAAAAATAAAAACCACAGAGGTGATCAAATACCACCAAAAGAAAGCTCTATTTGTGGGGAAAAAAAGGATGCAAATTTCGTTTGGGTACAGCATTGGATGACCGCGCAATTACCAGTTAAAACGACGCAGTGCCAAATCGTAAAAAGTGCTCTGGTCAGGAAGGGGGTAAAACCTTCCGGGGCTGAAGTGGTTAAAAGTATTTTTTTTTGGACCATTGAGTTCTGTTCTGTCTCTTCAGTTTTGGGTGTGGCACGGTGGGAGTTCTTAAAGTGATTTTTAAAGTCTCAAGGTTTTTTACCGTAATGTATTCTATGCATTAAGGTAAAAAAAAAACTTCTCCGCTTCAGGATCCCGCCAGCCCCCCCTTATTCTTACTGGTCCTGATCCGATCCAGTGACGTGCACGAGAGCAGTGGCTCTCGCCACTGTCTCTCTACTCATTGGACAGATTGATATGATAGCAACAGGAGACTTTGGCTCCCGCTCCTGTCAATCAACTCCATTGATGAAGGAGTGGGGGTGGGACAGGGCCGAGTCCTGCTGTCTGTGTCAATGGACACAGCAGCAGGGCTCAAGAGCGAGCCAGCACAAGTGCCCCCATGGAAGTCGGTTGACTATTGGGGTCACCAGCAAGGGTGGAGGAGCCAGGAGCACCAGTGGGGGACCCGAGAAGCGGAGGATAGGGCCACTACTGTGCAATTCTATTGCACAGATCAGGTAAGTATGGACATATTTGTTATTATTATTTTTTGTAATTCCTTTACAACCACTTTAATTTTTAGATACAGTAGATACAATATATGGATACAAAGTAGTTCTGTCCATCCAGTCATAATATCCACACAGAACAGTCCTGTCTGGCAGGGCAAGTGTTCCGTCAGATTAGGAGACCCGTGAAAATCGTGTAACGGAAGTGAGGTTCCATCTCGGCCATCTTGGTACACCTCACAGGCCACAGTAAGCCTGCAGTCTGAAGTAGCCAAGAGGACATCTTTTTACACCCAAGGAAATCTTGCATTTCACACTTATTTTTACCAGTAAACTGAGCTTATATCGTGAAATACAGTATTTAATACTCCGTGACACCGTTTTGATGTTTAATTTTAAAAGCAGCAGTCTTCTGTCAGATTATCAAACGTGTAAAATCGGCAGGCTTGCCGCTGCTTTTAAAATTCAACATCAAATCAGTTTACTGGTAAAAATAAGTGTGAAATGCAAGATTTTGGTGGGTGTAAAAAGATGTCCGCTTGGCGACTTCAGACTGTAGGCTTAGTGTGGCCGAGTGCGGGTTGTAAGCAAGATGGCGGCGACGGAACGTCACTTCCGTTACGAAATCCGACAGGTGGCCTAATCTGACGAAACACAGGAAACCTGACTTTTCTGTGCTTAAAGGAGAAGCACAGCCAAAACTTGTTTGGCTGTACTTCTGTGGATCACAGGAGTGCGGTTCGCTTTGCACTTTGTGACCGGTTTTCAGAAGACAGCGGGCTGAAGTCCGCTGTCTGCTGACGTCACCGAGCCAGTCCAGGCTGGGGCAAGATCGCGACAATGGAGTCAGATTCGCCCACATGCCTGGACCAGCATGCGGCTCAGCCTCTCAGCGTCTGAGCCGGCCGCTCCTACCCCCTCCACAGCCCAAAGCTCCAGTGAGCGCGGAGATGGGCAGAGCAGAGAGACGGTAACTGCCCGCCACCAGCTCTCTGCTCAGGGAGCTGTGAGGACTGAGCAATCAGAGGCATTATATTGCTCGATTCCCAGTGTTAGAGGTGCCGGGGGACCAATGCTGCATCAACCTAGGTAAGTATGAATAGGCAAAAAACAGAAACCCCATACTTCCCTTTTAAGTTAACATTTACAGGTCTCCCAGCCTGTGACTGGACAGTGAAAACAGAAGCAGCTGACTAATAAGCTCCTCTCTCACTTTCAATCTGCTCTGTCCTCCTATCAGCAGGTCTCTTGTTAGCACATGCACACTGCAATGCAGCTGTAAGGCTTCTTGTGTGTTCTCTTCCTCTCTGTTATCTAGAAATATCTGAATTGCGAGATCTGGATTTTGGCTCAGAAACAGAACTCACTGAAAATGACTCTTGATTCAGCCTGGAAAAATCAGCTGGAAGCTACAGAGAAGTTCAAGCAAATCCTATGCAATATTAATCTAAGAACAAATACCGCAGGAAGCCCCCTATTTCCTTCAGAAAAGTCTCCATACTTCTCTGAACTTAGTTTCACTTTACTTTGCTGGGGTCTGACTTGTCCGGACTTTTTGCTCATAATTCTGCTTTAACCACTTCAGCTCTCTGAAGGTTTACCCCCCTTCGTGACCAGGCCTTTTTTTGCAATAATGCACTGCGTTACTTTAAGTGACAATTGTGCGGCCGTACGACGCTGTACCCAAATAATATTTATGTCTTTTTTCCTCACAAATTGAGCTTTCTTTTGGTGGTATTTGATCACCTCTGCGGTTTTTATTTTTTTTTGCTGGTAATGGCGGTGATCAGCAACTTATAACGGGACTGCGACATTGCGGTGGACAAATCAGACACTAACTGACGCTTTTCACACTTTTTGGGGACCATTGACATTAATACAGTGATCAGTGCTAAAAAATATGCACGGTCACTGTACTAATGACACTGGCAGGAAAGGGGTTAACATCAGGGGCGATCAAAGGGTTAAATGTGTTCCCTTGGGGTGATTTGACTGGGGGAATGTAAAGATCTGTGTTCCTGCCAAGCACATTCCCTTTTCACAGATCGGCGATCTGCCTTGTTTACATAGGTAGACCGCCTTTCTGCCTTTCTCCTAAACGATCGGCGGGTCCCAACGAACATCGCGTCCGCTGGTCCCACTGATTGGTTCCTGAATGAATGAATGAATGATTTGTAAAGCGCTGCAAATGCGAACTGAATCGCCTCAAGGCGCTGGATGCATTCTCTGATGTCAGCTTCTCAGAAAAGGAAGGTCTTTAGTTTTTTTCTGAAGGCCTGGTGGTTTTCTTCCATGCGGATGTTAGTTGGAAGAGCATTCCATAGTCGAGGTCCTTGGACTGTGAATCTTCGTTCTCCCTTTGCTTTGTAGCGGTATTTGGGAATGGTAAGGAGGTTTTGGTTAGCTGATCGAAGACTGCGATTCGGTGTGTAGTGTTTTATTTTCTCGCGGAGATATGGTGGGGCGTTTCCTTGTACGCATTTGTGGGTGAGGCAGAGGGTCTTGAATGTGATCCGATTCTTCACGGTTAGCCAGTGTAGGCTCTTTAGGGAGGGGGAGATGGATTCCCAGGGTTTTTTTCCTGTTAACAGTCTTGCCGCCGTGTTTTGGATGAGTTGTAAGCGCGCAAGCTGATATTGGGGTAGTCCTATGTAGAGCGAATTTGCGTAGTCGAGTCGGGAATTGATGATTGTTCCCACAACTGCCGCTTTGTCCTCTTCTGGGATGAAGGGGATGAGTCTACGTAGTTGGCGGAGGAGATGGTGGGATCCGCTCACCACTGATCCTATTTGTGCATCCATTGTCATTCCTGAGTCAAAAATTACTCCGAGACTCTTGGCTTTGGTGCTTGGGGAGATGGTCTGTCCAAGGATGGTGGGAGGTGTCCACGGAATCTTTATTTTGGAATTTTTGTTGGCATGTAGGAGAAGAAGCTCTGTTTTTGATCCGTTAAGTTTGAGGGAGCTAGTGGACATCCAGTCATCTATTAAGGTGAGGCATTTCTGTAATTGCTGATGAAGGTCTTTTTGTCCGTTGATGCGAAGGTAGAGTTGGGTGTCGTCAGCGTATGAATGGAAGCAAAGATCGGTTTTCCTGATGATATTGAGAAGTGGGCGGATGTATATGTTGAATAGTACTGGTGACAAGGGTGATCCTTGAGGGACTCCGCAGGAGACTGCCCGGGTTTCCGAGGTGAATGTTCCTAGTTTCACTGTCTGGGAGCGATTCTCTAAGAAGGATGTAAACCATTTTAGAGAAGAACCTGTAGTTCCTGCTACTTCAGCGAGGCGGACAAGTAAAGTATTGTGGTCCACTGTATCGAATGCTGCGCTGAGGTCTAACAGTACCAGGAGACTCTGTTCTCCGTCGTCTGCTGCTTCAAGGGCGTCGTCCCATATTTTGAGAAGTGCTGTTTCTGTGCCATGGCCTGGGCGGAAGCCTGATTGCAGAGGGTCCAGGAGGAGGTGTGTGTCCAGGTGGTGTTGTAGCTGCTGTACTACTGCTTTTTCCATGATCTTGGAGATGGCGTTGAGGCTAGTTATTGGTCTGCGGCAGTTAGGGTCCTTAGGGTCGAGATTGGCTTTCTTTAGCAGAGGTTTGATGATGCCTTGCTTGAGGGAGGTTGGCACAGTCCCTTCTTTGAATGATTGATTTATGAGCTGTGTTAGGATAGGGGCCAAGATGTCGGAACATTCTTTAAGCAGTTTAGTGGGGATGATGTCGTTCGGTGATGTGCTGTCTCGAAGGCTTCTGATGATGTTTTTAGTTGTGTCTATGGTGATTGGGGACAAAAAGAAATTCGGTGGTTGAGTGATGTTTGTGTCGATATCCTCTTTTTGCTTTGGTTCAGTGAGGGTGATAGTTGTTTTCTGATGGATTGATTTCCGAATGTTGTCGATTTTGTCGATGAAGAAATCTGATAACTCATTGCAGAATTCTTGAGTATCGTTTCCTGGGGGCTCTAAGCAGGTCGGGTTCATAGACTGAGCCACTATTTTGAAAAGTTCCCGCGGACGGTTTAAGGCGGATGAGATGGTGTCTGAGAAATGTTCTTTTTTGGCTTTGAAGATTGCCTTGTGGTATTTCCCCGTGAGTGCTTTGTAGTTAGCATGGTTTTCCTTGGTAGGATTTCTTCTCCATGCTCTTTCAGCTCTTCTACGTTCTTGCTTGAGTAGGGTGAGAGTACCATTGAACCAACTTGAGTTTTTTTGCGGATGAGTGTTCTGCGTTTTGGCGCCACCGAGTCTGCTGTTTGTAGTAGTAGTGGCCAATCACAGCGGGAGCGGGTCGCCGGCGTACCTAGGCCCGGAAGTGTCAGATCGTGTACTAGGTACGTGATCTAGCGCAGAGCAGCCGCCCTGCCGCAGTATATCTGTGGCTAACTGGTTAAGAACCGGTGAATTATCAACTATAAACTGCCATTTAAAATGTGTCATGTGATCCCAGTCAACTGCCATTTCTGAAATAAAATCCCATTTCAACTTTTCTACAATGTATCTGTAATCATTCAAAATGGTTTCAAACTGCCCAAACCAAATGTAAGTTAGAGCCCTAAAAAATTTGAAAAAAATCTGACATTTTTCATTAGCCTGAAGAACTTTAAATCCCCTTTATCGATGCTAGCAGCTATTTCATTTTTCAGCAGCTTGCCGGATGGTTTCAAATAGATCAAAAATGTCCCTTTTTATAAACTAATGATCAGATTAGCGGGATGTGCCAAGTGCATTCAGTCTATCTGCCAACTCAACAATTTGGGTAAGTGCCGTCAGAGCGGAGATGAATGTAAAGTGTCACTTTGGTGGAAGTTAACTTTTCCCGGGAAGTCTCTGTAGTCGGGATATCACTCAGGATTATGAGAATGCTTTTCTAGGAAATAAAGAAAACGGAGCCTTGCACAATGTCACTTAACATGATCTTGTAGGTGTCTTTGAATGTGAATTGTTAGGTGCTAGGGAGGAAAATGTCTCTTGCGCAATCTGCAGTCTTCTTCATGAAATAGTAGGAGGAATAATTAGATAAAAGAAATGTGCAAAGAAAAAAATAATTGCTACCTTTAAGCATGTGAATAACATTTACATAAAAACCTTAGTCAAATTATATATATATATAGTATGTACAAACACACACACATATAAAAACGCCTTTCAGTTCTTTAAAAGTAATTAAATACAGTTTTCTTCTTACAGTGAAATTACCTGAAATTCGTAATTATACTAAAAAAATAAAAGCTGAAAATAGGCTTGCAGTAGAAGTAGCTGCTCCAAACATAGATAGGCAGAATATCTAAATTCAGGGTAAGTGTCATCAGTGTGGCAATTCTTATTAGCAGTCTGTGGAGGGGTATCAGGGGTTTTGCTACTACTTCCCATAACTGTGGGTGAGAGGCAGTCCCCTGTTTGACCACTAGGGGTTTCCCTTTCCCCTTTAGAACAGGGTATTACCACATGGAGCAAATAGCGGCATGGGGCTGAACTGTGTTATGTGAATGCCAGGATGTGGAACTGTTATCACCTTTATTTGGAATTTAAAGTGGTTGTAAAGGCACAAGGATTTTTTAACTTCATGCATTCTGTGTGTGCAGCAGCCTCCCAGCCCCCTAATACTTACCTGAGCCCCCTCTCAATCCAGCGAGGTCCAGGAGAGATTTGCCCTTCTGGGGACTTGCACTCCTGATTGGCTTTTGGCAGCAGCGAGAGCCATTGCTGTCAATCACAGCCAGTGAACCATTTAGGAGGCGGAGGGGGCGAGGCCGAGCCACGGCTCCTTGTGTGAATGGACACACAGAGCAGCGGCTCAGCTTGGGTGTCCCCATAGCAAGCTGCTTGCTGTGGGGGGGCACCCGGCAGGAGGGTGGGGCCAGGACCGCCAGGGTGGGACCTGAGAACAGGAGGATCAGGGCTGCTCAGTGAAAAAACATTACACAGAGCAGGTAAGTATAACATTTTAAACTAGAAAAGGTACAATTTCTGGGGAAATTGTGAAAGTGTTCTTGCCTCTACAACTGGAGTGGGCGGAGTAACTGGGTGGGGTGGAGTGGCTTGAGTAACTGTGAAAAGTGTTAAAAAGCTTAATATTTTAAAAAGTATAAATAGTAGTAAAAAAGTTCCATCATTCGCTGAAAGAGCTGAACATTTTTTTCAAAAGTAATTTTTTTTTAATCAAAAATGATTTTTTTTTCTTCAAAAATGATTTTTTTTTCAAAAGTAATTTTTTTTTTCAAAGGTAATTTTTTTTTTCAAAAATGAATTTTTTTATTTCAAAAATATTTTTTTTTTCGAAATTATTATTTTTTTTAAAGTAATTTTTTTTTCAAAAATAATTTTTTTTTTTCAAAAATTTTTTTTTTCAAAAATATTTTTTTTTTCAAATATATTTTTTTTTCAAAAATAATTTTTTTTTTAAAAGAAATTTTTTTTTCAAAAATATTTTTTTTTTTCAAAAATTTTTTTTTCTCAAAAATATTTTTTTTTTCAAAAATATTTTTTTTTTTTTTCAAAAATGATTTTTTTTTTTTCAAAAATTATTTTTTTACTTTTTTCAAAAATTTTTTTTTTTTTTTCAAAAATATTTTTTTTTTTACATGGGGCGGTCATAATGTTTTGGCTGATCATGGGGTGGTCATAATGTTTTGGCTGATCATGGGGTTGTCAGCTTTTGTCACTTCCCACTCTAGTTTTGAACATTTCGCCATTCATTCCTATGGGACCAATTTCGCCGCAAAAACGTCATTTCGTGGACCATTCGGCAAAACATTCCACAAAGTAATAACACACCAATCGGGAACAATCCGCTCGTTTCGGTATATTATTTGTCTCTGTAGTGTGAAAACTGTGGGAGGAGTCTACAAGCATTATCAAGTCTAGCAGATGAAGTCACATGCATTTGGAGTGTCTCAGCATCTTGTGTTTACAACCACTGTTTCCTAGCAACGCTCATGCCCTGTTTATGCTTCCCAAATACTGCTTCATCAAAACTGCCCCATCAGAATTACCCCATCAAAACTGCCCCATCATATTCCTCTATTATAAATCAGTACATGGTGTGTCTGTCCCCTCCCCCGGGCTCTGTAATCAGCTGAGATGCTCCAGCCACCTTCCCCCCTGTGTATAACAGAAGCTTTGGTAACCATGGCAACAAAACAAACACTAACAGTACACTCTGATTAATGGCTAAAATTTCCTGAAATGACCTCTAAACAAATGGCCGTATTTTAAAAACTATACATCCTACAGCGAAGATCTTTATATTGTGAGAATCACAAGACCCAGACCTAGATTTTGATACATAGTATGTCTCTGAAATATTAAAAATGGAGGCACGGTCGCAGTTTAGAAATTGCCCTTCAAATTTGAAGGGGCTAGAGTGTAGTTTCAATGAATGTCAATGGACGGCGTGAGTTGCAAACAAATGGTCATATTGTGAAAACTATCAGGACTATGGCTTAGCCGTGGACATGTTTAGTGGCAGCAGGGATAGCTGAACGTTTTGATATAAGATTTGTGTAGGTGGGCTTGAAAATGAGGGAGTGGCGGTAGTTTAGAAATCATGTTCTGATTTTCCAGCTTTTGTCATCTCCCACTCTAGTTTCCCCATTCATTCCTATGGGACCAATTTCGCCGCAAAAACGACAATATTTCGTGAACCATTCGGCGAAACGTTCCACAAAGTAATAGCACACCATTCGGGAACAATCCGCACGTTTCGGTATATTACTTGTCTATGTAGTGTAAAAACTGTGGGAGGAGTTAGGGTGGTAAATTTGGCTATAATAATAAGAATAATATATATGTGAGATAACAGTAAGTGGTCTTGCTATGCAAGAACACTTAATAAAAAACAAGACTTTAATATCGCTTGAAATAAAGAGGCATCTTGCAATAAACTGCCTTGTCCTGGTGTCATACAGATTTGTGGAGGTGGGCCTCAATAAGCCATAGCACAGCCTATGCAAATTATTATCAGTGGATTGAAAAAATGGCAAGCAGCCAGTTCTGGACAGTAGCAAGCAGCTGCCAGGTGACGGTGGGTCCTGCTGGTGGAGTGGTCAGAGAAGGTCCCTGACGCATTCACATGGATGACCGGTTAACTGCAAGGTGGTTCTTGCTTGCCGTGCACAACACTACTCAGGATCCAGGTCTGAGAAAATGTAGGACATAAGTCTTTGGTTATAAGTCTGCTACCTCCGTTTTTACGATGGCAATTTGCATATACTCTAGAATGTTAAGAAGAGTGACCAGATGAATCGCAATTAATTGCAAAGTTCCTCTTTGCTATGAAAATCAACTTAACCCCATAAAAAAACATTTCCACTGCATTTGTGAAGAAGGCTTCAGGGCACCCAAGAAAGTCCAGCAAGCACCAGGACCGTCTCCTACAGTCGAAATTAGCTGCAGAATGGGGGCACCTGCTCAGAAATGGCAGCAGGGAGGTGTGAGGACATCGGCACGCACAGTGAGGAGAAGACTTTTGGAGGATGGCCTGGTGTCAAGAAGGGCAGCAAAGAAGCCACTTCTCTCCAGGAAAACATCAGGGACAGACTGATAATCTCCAAAAGGTACAGGGATTGGACTGCTGAGGACTGGGGTAAAGTCATTTTCTCTGATGAATCCCCTTTCCGATTGTTTGGGGCATCCGGAAAAAATCTTGTCCGGAGAAGAAAAGATGAGCGCTACCATCAGTCCTGTGTCATTCCAACAGTAAAGCATCCTGAAACCATTCCTGTGTGGGGTTGCTTCTCAGCCAAGGGAGTGGGCTCACTTTTGCCTAAAAACACAGCCATGAATAAAGAATGGTACAAAAACATCCTCCAAAAGCAACTTCTCCCAACCATCCAAGAACAGTTTAGTGAGGAACAATGCCTTTTCCAGCAAGATGGAGCACCTTGCCATAAGGCAAAAGTCATAAGTAAGTGGCTTGGGGAACAAAACATGGAAATTTTTGGTCCATGGCCAGGAAATTCCCCAGACCTTAATCCCATTGAGAACTTGTGATCAATCCTCAGTGAAAAAAAAAAAACCCCAGAAGTTCTGACAAACTCCAAGCATCGATTATGACAAAATGGGAGGTCTTGAAAAAGAAGGGTCAACACTGCAAATATTGACTCTTTGCATAAACTTAATTTTATTGTCAATAAAAGCCTTTGACATTTATGAAATGCATATAATTATACTTCAGTATACCATAGTTACATCTGAAAAAAGATCTAAAAACACTGAAGCAGCAGACTTTGTGAAAATTAATATTCATGTCATTCTCAAAACTTTTGGATACGGCTGTATATAACTGTATTGGTGCCTGTCCTTGCCTAAAGGTGAAGCGTGATAAGGACCTTAAAGCTGAGTTCCAACTTTCTTTTCAATAGAACTGAATGGAATGATCAGTCTCAGCATAGATAAGACCTCTGTACCATGTTTCTCTGTTGTCTGGAGAACCCCTGATATTCTGGGTTTAGTTGTGGCTTTGTACCATGTGCCAATCTAGTCTTTCAGACTCTGCAAATTATGTAACTTCCTTCACAGTTCTGGTGGTGGGTGGGATTGAATACATTATAATTAGCATTCAATCCCACCCAGTCACACCTACAGGAAGAGTCCAAACCTCCCAGGTCCCGCCTCACAGATCACAGCATTATTCAAGAAGGAAACCCCTTCATACACAGCCCGTTCTAAAAGCTACCTGTGCTGCTGGGCAGGATTGACTGGATCACAATCAGAATTCAGTCCTGCCCAGTTATATATGCCGACCAGTGTAAACAGGGAGAGTCCCAGCCCTCAGATCCCGCCCTCCCCGAGCATTGCCCTCTGTGAAGTGATTAATTTACATATGAAGGAAACACTTTCATTATAACCTTCCATAGCTCTTCCTCTGAAGTTGTCAGGAAAGACAAAATATACCTAGGTGCATAGTTATGCGCAGATGGAGAATTCCTATCAGCCAGGCCCATTGTCAGGAAAGACCAAAATATGCACAGGCGCATAGTTTTGCGCAGACGGAGAATTCCTGTAATTCCGCGTACACACGACCGGTCTTTCCGTTGGACCGAAGTCTGACGGTCTTGCCGATGGAGTTCCGACGGAGTTCCGCTGAAACGGACTTGCTTACACACGATCACACCAAAGTCCGTTCGTTTAGAACGTGATGACGTACGACGGGACTAGAAAAAGGAAGTTCAATAGCCAGCAGTCAATGGCTGCCCTTGCGTCGTTCTTGGTCCGTCGGACTAGCATTCAGAGGAACAGTTTTCCCGATAGGAACTGAGTCCGTCGGAAAGATTTGAAACATGTTCTATTTCTAGGTTCTTCAGATGTTTCGAAAGATAAGGTCCGATGAAGTCCACACACGATCAGAATGTCCGACGGAATCGTTCTGTCGGACCTTTTCTGCCGGAAAGTCCGCTCGTGTGTATGCGGCATTAGCCAGACCCGTGCACGTACAAATGGGAATGCCGGCGCACGCACACCCACCACTAGATTGCCAAGTGGGCTATTTAAACACTTCTGCAGCATTAAGACCTTGCCTTATGGTCTCCAGTGTTTTGCTATCTGCTACTTGTTCCTGTGCTTGATCTCCTGTTGCTTTTCTGCCATCGATCTGACCACGCTTGAACCGATCCCTGGCTTGCTCTTTGACTACGTCCCTGCCTGATCCTTCTGCCTATCTGCTTACTGTTGCCAACTCCAGCCTGAACCTGGCTACTCGTCTGCCTGCTGCTCTGTTCCTGACGTTCCTGCTAGTTACTGACCCGGCTTGCCTGACCCTGCTCTGTGTCCAGCCTGTGGAGGACATCCCTATTCCTGCAGCCTGCCAAGTACCTGCTGTCTGCCACCTGCCGAGTGCTTGCTGCCTGTGACCTGCCAGCCGCCAAGTTGACTGCTGAATGTCTTTCAGCCTACTGTGCCTGCTGCCCTGCATCATGATCCAGCCTGCATCCAAGTGCGCACAGACCTCTCATCTGCAACTGCCATTACCAAAACTACCAGGAACTCGTGCCACTCCAGGCTCTTGTGCCTCCTGTTACCTTATCAGGGGTACTGAGCTGGAGGTGTAGTAATGTAATAAAGTAGGTAAGTTATACAAAAACTGACAGTTGGTTTGTGATTCATTTACATGCACAATGCATCTGTTATTTTGGGGAGGAAAAGCTGCAGTTATTCTTCAAGTTGTACAAGGAGAACTGGCATGAGGGCTCCGCCCTTTTCCTGCTAAAATGCATAGGGTTGAGTGGGCCAGGATTGAGCTCAGCAACCCACCTCTGGCGTTGCCGATGTACTCCTGTGAGTTCATTCACAATGTAGGCCCCTAGCTATGGGTTTAAGACGTAATGTCCTCCGGCAGCTAAGGGCTGCTAACAAGTCCGCAAGTCAAACAGTAAGAAGAATCCCTTGAAAGAGTACAACTTTAGGGGTACAGTGTTAGCCAGCACTACAGAGAAATAAGATTTGGGGGTACTTATTTCAAATGATTGCAAAATGAGAAAACAGTGTGACCAGACAGTGGGAAAAGTGAATAAAATTCTAGGATTTATCACTAGAGGGATCACCAGCAGGAGGAAGGAGGTCTTTATTTCTCTATATAGATCTTTATATCACTAGAGGGATCACCGGCAGGAGGAAGGAGGTCTTGATTTCTCTATATAGATCTTTATATCACTAGAGGGGTCAGCAGCAGAAGGAAAAAGGTCCTGATTCCTCTATATAAATCTTTAGATCACTAGACGAATCACCAGCAAGAGGAAGGAGGTCCTGATTCCTCAATATAGAGCTTTATATTTCTAGAGGGGTCGCCTGCAGGAGGAAGGAAGTCCCGATTCCTCTATACAGATCTAGATATCACTAGAGGGATCGCCAGCAGGGGGAAGGAGGTCATGATCCCTCTATAAAGATCTTTATATCACTAGAGGGGTCAGCAGCAGGAGGAAAAAGGTCCTGATTCCTCTATATAGATCTTTATATCACTAGACGAATCACCAGCAGGAGGAAGGAGGTCCTGATTCCTCTATATAGATCTTCATATCACTAGAGGGAACACCAGCAGGAGGAAGAAGCTCCCGATTCCTTTATATAGATCTTTATATCACTAGAGGTGTTACCAGCAGGAGGAAGAAGCTCCCGATTCCTCTATATAGATCTTTATATCACTAGAGGGGTCACCAGCAGGAGGAAGGAGGTCCTGATTCCTCTATATAGATCTTTATATAACTAGAGTGGGTCCCTTGCAGGAGGAAGGAGGTTCTGATTCCCCTATATAGATCTTTAGTGAGACCTCATTTGGAATACTGTGTCCAGTTCTGGAGACCTCACTTGCACAAAGGTATTGATGAAATAGAACAAGTCCAGAGACGGGTAACAAAAATGGTGAAGGGTTTCGGGGATAAAACATATCGAGAGCCACTTTAGGAACCTAATATGTACAGTCTGGAGGAAAGAAGGGAAAGGGGAGACATGGTAGAAACCTTTAAATACATCAAGGAGGTGAATAAGGTTCAGGAGAGCAGTTTTTCCAATATGAAACCAAAATGAAGAACATCTGGACATGACCTCAAACTAACTGGAGGGAAGTTCAAAACTAATCATAGAAAGTATTATTTTACTGAAAAGGTAAGTTGATGCTTGGAAAACATTTCCAGCTAAGGTAGTCAACAGTAAATGGCTTCAAACATGCTTGGGAAAAAGATAGATCTATACTTCGATGAAAAAAAGTAAAAACAAAAAACCTAAAACAAACAAACAGTATAAACCCCAAAAAAACAAACAAAAAAAAGGGCAGACTTGATGGACTACTTGGTCTTTTTTCTGCCGTCACTTTTCTAGGAAGCAGGGATGTGGCAGAGAATTTATAGAATTGGAAGGTCTGAACACCCGTGCATCCCTGTGCAAGCAAACACTGCCCTAGCATGGGTTTACACTGAAGCAGGCCTGTATGAACGAGGCCTAAAATTTACTTGATCAGAAGTGACAAAAAAAGAAAAACCAAGCCAATGCATTCTGATAAAATAAACCAACCTGGGTCTGGTGGTCTGATGCTCACTTTTCCGTGCACCTAATTTATCTATTTCTCTGAAATAAGGAAAGTTATGATAAACTATCTTTAGAAATTTCAAGCATGAATTTTATTGGTTGTTGTTGGGCAAAGGAGAGGTCTTTAGAGACCCCAATAAATGAGGATGCTGCAGAACACAATGCATCGCAGTATAGAAATCTTTACTCAGCTGTCAGCAAAGAGACTGTAAAGTATATTTCCATTTCTAGACACTGCCATTCTGTCTTAAAAAAAACAAAAATTTCAGTCAGTCTTCTACATGAAAGACCTACAGTATGTTAGGCTGCGTAAATGTGCCTTCTGAAGAACAAAGAACACTTTAAACTCATTTATATAGATCGTGACAAAAAAATAATATTTCAAATCCCTCTTCTTCTTCTGTCACATCGCTACAATAAAACCATTACAACGCTTTTTTTTTTTTCCTCAATCTTTTATCCAAGAAGAATAAAATCCCTGAAGACAACAAAACAAGCAGAATCTTGTCTGTAGATAATAAGAATGTTCTGTCTGTCACCCTTTTTTTTTTCAGCAGCATTTTGAATTTCTCATCCTGGCACAAAATCCCTTGGCAATCCTGCAGACGATCCCCAGACATATAAACGCTAGAAGGGGAAAGCAGCTAATTAGTTGCACCTTGGAGATATACAGAAGTGCCAAGCAAGATGATTAGAATCATCCAAAGAACTCTGAAAGTTGTGTGTTCACAGAGGCAGCTGCCAGGAAAAATGGCTGCCGCTGTCGTCAGGATATGCGTTTGCCCTTGGCTGAAAAGAGGCAGAGAGCAGGAAAGTGAAGATAGCGGTGGCAATGTTTAAGCCCACTTAGCTGCTTCTTGTGAATAAAGCTCCTTCTTGTGACAATGTCTAAGGCCACCTAGCTCCTTCTTGTGACAATGTCTAAGCCCACCTAGCTCTTTCTTGTGAATATGTCTATACCCACCTAGCGCCTTCTTGTGAATAAAGCTCCTTCTTGTGACAATGTCTAAGCCCACCTAGCTCCTTCTTGTGAATAAAGCTCCTTCTTATGACAATGTCTAAACCCACCTAGCTCCTTCTTGTGAATAAAGCTCCTTCTTGTGACAATGTCTAAGCCCACCTAGCTCCTTCTTGTGACAATGTCTAAACCCACCTAGCTCCTTCTTGTGAATAAAGCTCCTTCTTGTGACAATGTCTAAGCCCACCTAGCTCCTTCTTGTGAATAAAGCTCCTTCTTGTGACAATGTCTAAACCCACCTAGCTCCTTCTTGTGAATAAAGCTCCTTCTTGTGACAATGTCTAAGCCCACCTAGCGCCTTCTTGTGAATAAAGCTCCTTCTTGTGACAATGTCTAAGCCCACCTAGCTCCTTCTTGTGACAATGTCTAAACCCACCTAGCTCCTTCTTGTGAATAAAGCTCCTTCTTGTGACAATGTCTAAACCCACCTAGCTCCTTCTTGTGAATAAAGCTCCTTCTTGTGACAATGTCTAAGCCCACCTAGCGCCTTCTTGTGAATAAAGCTCCTTCTTGTGACAATGTCTAAGCCCACCTAGCGCCTTCTTGTGAATAAAGCTCCTTCTTGTGACAATGTCTAAACCCACCTAGCTCATTCTTGTGAATAAAGCTCCTTCTTGTGACAATGTCTAAGCCCACCTAGCGCCTTCTTCTGAATAAAGCTCCTTCTTGTGACAATGTCTAAGCCCACCTAGCTCCTTCTTGTGACAATGTCTAAACCCACCTAGCGCCTTCTTGTGAATAAAGCTCCTTCTTGTGACAATGTCTAAGCCCACCTAGCTCCTTCTTGTGAATAAAGCTCCTTCTTGTGACAATGTCTAAACCCACCTAGCTCTTTCTTGTGAATAAATCTCCTTCTTGTGACAATGTCTAAGCCCACCTAGCTCCTTCTTGTGAATAAAGTTCCTTCGAGCCCTTGCACACTGGGGCGGGGGCGGCGTCGGCGGTAAAACGCCGCTATTAATAGCGGCGTTTTACCGTCGGTATGCGGCCGCTAGCGGGGCGGTTTTTCAGAGGAGAATGAGAACTCTTCCTACAAGCTTTAACCGGTGCTTGGCTGGACTTTGATGGAAGTCACAAGACTGCTATATACTGCTGACGAGAAAAGGTATTTAGCAGCTTATATTTACTAAAATAATTGCATTTCCATGTTCTGTCTACTGCAGAGTCCTGGGTTTAGTAACACTTTAAATGTGGCTAGACTCTTTTTGAGTGCTCTACCCTGCTGCAAGCCTTATAAACACCAGGGGAGGGCTCCAAGCCCTCTCTCTCTTCCACATGGGATTCACAGAGAAGGAGCTGCTGCAACGTAGTCCTAATGTAATACATGGCTATCTCCTAGGGCAGGGGTGTCCAAATTTTCTAAACAAAGGGCCGGTTTACTGTCCTTCAGACTTTAGGAGGGCCAGATCGTGGCCAGCGGGAGTGGAAAATTTTCTGGCATTAGTAGGAGTAAACATCACCACATTGGGTATTAGGTTAGGAGGAATAGTGCCCCATCTTTGGTATCATAGGGAGTGATTGTGCTCGATTATTGGTGTCAGTGGAAGAAATGGTGCTCCATTGTTGGTGTTAGATGTCAGAATAGTTTCTCATATCAGTGGGTGGATTAGTGCCACAAGGGCAGGATAAAGGCAAGCAAAGGGCTGCTTCCGACCCCCGGGCCACATTTTGGAGACCACTGTTCTAGCGCACCCTGCTGGGATTCTCCCTGGACTAGGAACCCACTATTACTGGACTTTAGTTGGATGGACTTTGCTTCTCTGGAAGGTATGAAGCTGGGCAATCCCGTTAGTTAGTTAGGGCTGGACTCTGTTTCATGTGTGCTGTGCTGTTGAACTGTGCTCCTGAATACTCAGTTAAGTTTAATTAATTGTTTCAAAGCTAGTCTGAAGTTATTCAAAAAGGGTGCACGATGGTTGCTGGCATATGAAAGAATTAGGGTCAGTAAAGCACATATGAGTTAAGAAGCAAGGCCACTAAAGAAGCAAAGACACTGCAAAAAGGTATACTCAACAACACAAACAAGAGGAGTGTTGCTGTTGCTATGGGCAATCAAGAAACTAGTGCAAGGTACAGTCGTGGCCAAAAGTTTTGAGAATGACAAGAATAATCATTTTCACAAAGTCTGCTGCCTCACTTTTTATGATGGCAATTTGCATATACTCCAGAATGTTATGAAGAGTGATCAAATGAATTGCAATTAATTGCAAAGTCCCTCTTTGCCATGAAAATGAACTTAATCCCCCGAAAAAAAAATTCCACTGCACTTGTGAAGAAGCCTTCAGGGTGCCCAAGAAAGTTCAGCAAGCGCCAAGACCATCTCCTACAGTTGATTCAGCTGCGGGATCGGTGGCACCACCAGTGCAGAGCTTGCTCAGGAATAGCAGCACGCAGGTGTGAGTACATCGGCATGCACCATGAGGCGAAGGCTTTTGGAGGATGGCCTGGTGTCAAGAAAGGCAGCAAAAAAGCCACTTCTCTCCAGGAAAAAAATCAGGGACTAATATTCTGCAAAAGCTACAGGGATTGGACTGCTGAGGACTGGAGTAAAGTCATTTTCTTTGATGAATCCCCATTTTGATTGTTTGGGGCATCCGGAAAAAACCTTGTCCGGACAAGAAAAGGTGAGCGCTACCGTAAGTCCTGTGTCATGCCATCAGTAAAGCATCCTGAGACCATTCATGTGTGGGGTTGCTTCTCAGCCAAAGGAGTGGGCTCACTCACAATTTTGCCTAAGAACACAGCCATGAATAAAGAATAGTAAAAAAACATCCTCCGAGAACAACTTCTCCTAACCAACCAAAAACAGTTTGGTAAGGAACAATGCCTTTTCAAGCATGATGGAGCACCTTGCCATAAGGCAAAAGTGATAACTAAGTGGCTTGGGGAACAAAACATCAGAATTTTGGGTCCATGGCCAGGAAACTCCCCAGACCTTAATCCCATTAAAATTCAATCCACAAGAGGCGGGTGAACAAAAAAATCCCACTAATTCTGACAAACTCCAAGCATTGATTATGCAAGAATGGGCTACCATCAGCTAGGATATGGCCCAGAAGTTGATTGATAGCATACCAGGTCAAATTGCAGAGCTCTTTAACCACTTCCCACCCAGCCACTGCACATAAACGGCCGGGTGGGCACTTCCTCCTCCTGGGAGGGCGTTCCTTAACGTCCCTCTGAAGGAGTGAGATGGTGCGGCTGTGTGCCCGCGCAGGCCCGCTATCCAGATGCGCGCGTGTTACACAGACACGGCGCATCTCGGATCGGCAGGAGGGCTCTGTGATTGGCCCTCCTGATCACATGATGGCTGTGTCCAATCACAGCCATCATGTGATGTAAATAGAGAGCTGGTTGCTAGGCGATCGACTCTCCTTCTCTTCACACGGAGCTTGTCAGCCGGCCGGTGATCAGTGAGTATGAGCTGCTTTTTACACATTGATCACTGGCCTAGTGTCCCCAAAACAGTATCCCCACACAGTAAAAACACCTGTTGATACACTGAAAGTTTAGGACCCTCAAGTTGCTGCCTAGCCTGATAATAAATTAATCAAAAAGTGAAAAACATATATGGAATGTATGCCCTCAAAGAAAAAAGAACAGCGGGAGAGGAGAAAAGACATTGGAGCTCATGGTATACATATGACTAGAAACTCAAAAATAAAAACCTGTTGTAGCTCAAGCAACCCTTGGTAGAACGTCTATGACTCCACTCACCATACAACCGTGATTGCAAGAAAAACTATTTTATTGCTATCAAAAGTTATAGAAAGCGACATGATAAAAACATCATACATATATAGCATAGGAGCTATAAAAAAACAATTGGTCCATCTCTGGAAAATTTGGTATGTAACCACCCAGTACTGCAGAAATGGGGAATACTATGATATATGTAGTAGTTGTATCCCCAGGCTGCAATGGCCTGTTGAAAAATGGTTGTAAATGACCTTGAAGTGGTTGGGTTGGACTAATGAATCAAGGATGGGGAAATGAGGATAATATCACTCTGCAGTGTGGAATCAAATAAATTAGTTCAGTTACTCTCCAGACCATGCTGGAAAACTGTGGAAAGAAGTTATGGTTTTTGTGGAATGGTAGATAATATGAAAAAGTGACTAAATGGGATTTGGTAACAGTTGTCCAGAGGTGGTATATAGACAGGGGGGGTGATGTGCAGAAAGTAATGCGGTGGTGAAATAAACGCTTGAAACATGAAGTGTTAACACAGTCCTCCATAGCCTCCCTCTCACTGTACCAAAGAATCCCTGTTAAGGGCCGAAACGCTAACGAACCTCTGAAGCAGCCGACAAAGCTCTGCGAAACCGGTCAGGCCCACCTCTGGATGACAACATTTGACCTTATTACATTTTCATCATATCTTACAAGGTTGGCGTTTCTAATAAGATAGGAGGAATACACTCTGTGACATTGGATCCATGAACTTGACGAGAACCGATAAGTATATTGATCAGTTGGAATGGACTGGTCCCTTGACTTACACCCCTGCTTTACTCAGCATTGTTTGAGATTGGGAGCTTGAGCAAGTATACCCAGGGATTGTTTGGTCCCACTCACTCTGTTTATTGCTTAGACAGCAGGGAGCTGATACCAAGTCAAAATTACATACATATACTGCTTGCATTTAAAAATACATTTAATGATGCATTAATTAATACAGAACTGCATTCATTAGTGTGTTTCGTATCTGCCTGGATTTCAGATTTAAACTCAAGGACACTCATGCAACTAAAAAAGGTAAATCAGAGCAACAAAATTACGTGTCAAAACATCTCAGAAGCACCAGATAATGGCCAATTAGTCTGCAGAGTCTGATGTGCTTCTCCACACAGACAGAAACCCTTCTGTTGCAAGATGTCCTTGAGTATTCTACTAGCCCAAATCGGATGAGGACTGTAGGCATGCCTACCAAAAGTACATGTCTATGTCTATAGGTAGTGGGAGTTCTGTTGAAGGAGGTTTACAGTAATAAACAACAAACATGTACTTTATAAGGTGCAATAGGACCGGTTACATCTACAGGTGTGTAAGAAGGTGCAGTCTGTATTCTTCACTGCAGGTGGCGCTAGACAGTAGCGGCAATGCAGATGGAGGAGAGAGTTGAGAGGTACTTGTTTACTCTATGATTCCTCAGTCACAGGGGAATAGCTATCCGATTGCATGCCGGCACCCCATGTGACTTTGGCGGCCGTCTTGGGTCAGGCAGAGTCTATTTAAGTCACCGGCTCCCACGCTCACTTTATGCAAGTGCCTAGGTGTAAGAACAGAGCAGTGAATACATCTACCTCTTCCAGGAAGCCTCCTCATTGGGTTTGGACCGGCCAGCTGGAAAAAGGAGCGTGTACCGTTACTCTAGCAGGATGCATGCTTGGAAACGCCAGTGATGTCACCACACCTCACGCTGCGCTCCACGAGTGCCCCAAGCCTCGCTCCATCTCACGCCTGACTTTCTGGTAGTGAGTGAAGGACTATCATGGTGGGAGCCAGCATTATGGCCAACTATTACTGATGACAGCTTACTCAGGATGCCTTCACTTTGATGTGCCTATTTTAACTACTTACTATGTGAGTTGCCAGTTGTTTTTATTCTATTAAAGTGGTACTTTATGCCTACAATAATGCTACTTTCACACTGGGGCGGTGAGGGCATTGGCGGCGCTTTACTGTCGTTTTCGGCCTCTATCGGGATGCTTTTAACCCCCATTAGCGGCCGAAGAAGGGGTTAATAGCGCCCGTGTAGCGCCGCTGCCGAAGCGCCTTCAATGGGCAGGGGCGCCCCAAAGATGCTGCTTGCAAGACTTTTTTTAATGTCCCACAAGCGCACTGCTCCAGTGTGAAAGCACTCGAGCATCACACTGGAGTCACAGGACAGACGCTTTACAGGCGCCTGTAAAGTGCCTCAGTGTGAAGGTGGCCTTCGAGGCGCTTTTTTTCATTCCTCCTCATGACAGATGCTATCTCTGAGTCTCCTGAGTCTTCTGACCGCTATTTCCACTGCTGTACAGTTTGTAAGTGGCTCCAGACGAGCGTTCCCCCAAGCCTGTTTGTACTTGTTGAACCTTTCTACCTTATATTGTGTAGCCAGGAGCTGGATATATATATATATATATATATATATATATATATATATATATATATATATATATATATATATATATATATATTCCTGCAATCAGGAGACACTGGGTGGCTTTGCTGCAGGGGGAGCCGTTTCCCTCTAGTGCTGAGTTGACACTGACCTGTTAGCTCCTTGATATAGAGACAAGGCAGAGCAAAGCATCTTGGGACACGTAGTCCGAATGGATAAGATTGGCCCTCTTGCTGAATCATCAGGAGCTACAACTTCCAGATGGCTGATGGGGAAGAACAGACCACTAGGAGAGACTATAAGAGGAACGGATGGAGGCCTGGAGCGCTCTCTTGGGACCCGACTTGGATCTGAGTGCAGGGATTCTGTGACAATGTGAGCTGCAGCTGAGTGGAGGACTGCACAAGCAGAACCATACAGCGGATATACGAAAGGACACCTGCGGGCAGCATCCCTTAGCTGTTCAGCGGCAGCCTGGAGGCCACTTCTATTCCATCTATCCAGCGGTGACATCAGATTCGGGTGAGCCGTGACGCGGACCGGCGAAGGCCGGACGCCATCCCCTGAGCCACATTCTTGGGAGACAATCATCATCATCTTTTGTTCCAGTGTAGTGAGCGGGCAATAGCCCAACCTTATAGACACTGTATATAGACACCGTTGCATCCTGCACTCTCTATTAGCCTCAGTGCCAAGGATATAGGCCTAACATCATAGACACTATATACAGACATTTCTACTTTCTATCTCCCCGCTTCTACTTGTAGTTCTACAGAGGGCATCATCTTTAAGTCAGTGTTCACTGTGACTGTTCACTGTGACTCCAGTTGCAGTTTGTTTCACACAGGAAGGTGGTCTTTGTTTATTCACAACCAATTCCTTCAAGTTGCTTTGTTCTGCCATTCAAAATTCCTTGCATGCAATTATCATCAAGGGCTAGCTGAAGGTCAACCGGACTAACACACAGTAATATAGGACTACTTATCACCTCGTTCCCCACTTTAGGGATTTGTTTCTGAGAGCTACAATTCACGAAGAACTCTTTGAAAGAGCAGGTTGAATTTCAATATAGTTTCTTTATGCCAAAGGTTATAACATTGTATTTTACTTTTCTGCATCTATGTGTTGAGGAATAGAAGAGAGGGGTCTGACACCAATAAGAGCCTATCCTCTCCTCTCCTGTAACCCGTTCACATAGGGATTGTATGTGCCTTGCTCTGTTCAGAGATTATAATCCTCACTGTTGAATGTTTAATACTGATGTGTGATTGCCATTTAGTTATCGACAACATTTCTATAAGAAACACCATTCTGAATTCTAAAATTCTGGTGTAGTTACTTCCTTGTCAATGTTACTAAGAAGGAAAATGTATGAACCCAGGGTGTCAGAGGTGACGGAAGACTCACAGGGTCAGGGCAACCAGAGGGGTACGGATTTAACCAGCGACCCTCACGAGGACAGCACTACAGTTGCTATTCCCAAACTTGGATTCTGTGTGCTCCCTGCCCCCCACACCACACTGCACCCAGCCCAGGGCAAGGTAGGCGCCGGCCTAGAGCGCACATCAGTCGGGGGCACCGCCACCTTCTGTGGCCCGCAGCAGGAGGACCAGGGCCACACACAGATAGCCACTCCTGCCCACGAACAGTTTGTCAGCTACACACTCCAGGAAGCTGGGTGGCATACACACATCCCCCAGCTTCCGGAACCCGTCCAGCGGCTTGGTGTAGTCTGCCCATCCCGCCACCTTGTAGATCATGGCGGCCACAGCATAGACCCCTGCACTGCCCAGCAGGAAGGGCGCCCAGGTCTCCTGGTCCAGCTCCCGGTCATAGTGCAGCACACACGACTGGAGCCAGCTCTGTGAAGGTAAATGTCCCTGTTACCACTGATCACGTACCCCGGCCAAACCCCGGTACAGCTCGCCCTCCTGGCCGCCCTGGGCAGGCAGCTGCTGGACTATGCTGTTTATGGTCCTAATCACAGCCCCCACATCACTGCCCTGGCCAGTCACCAGGCTGCCCTTGTAGTCGGAGAAGCGGTTGGGGAAGCAGCGCTTGTTCTCCATCTGATGAGGACTGAGATCCTGCATGATGGACCACCTCTACTTCCAATGTTCCTGGGGAAAACAAAGGACATAATCAGACAGCCGGGGTGGCTGCTGGAGAGCAATGGAGCTGTCAGAGCTGGGAGAGCATTGGACATGATGGAGCAGGGAGGAGCGAACATATTGGGGGTGATGGATGGAGGGGGGGGTTCAAAAAGCACTGTCGCCTAAGTAGATAAAAATCCTTGTACCGGCCCTGACCCAGCCATAGGTGCAGTTTGGACACAACCTATTGGCCACACACACACTGCATCTTCTACACAGATTCTTTCGGGTGCCCGGCTGTGGCCATCTTTATTGATTTGTGCAGGGTGACTCTATTCCTGTGCATGCACAGAAGTGCCAGTCATCTCAGCAAACAAGCGCTGTTCTGGAATGTAAATTGTGTACATTCCAAAAAGACTGCAAGCAGGCAAGTTTTTTTTTTTTACTGCAGAAGATACATTGCATGCTCCTTCTGCAATGCCTTTTTAAAAGCGGTGCTTTAGTTCCACTTTTCAAGATGCCACGACTCCAAACTGGTCATGGTGGCAGAGGCTTGGTTTGTGATGTCATTGCACGCAACCGGGGGGTGGGGACTAGCAGTTGTGCTGCGTTTGGTGTATGTGCCAGTCTTTGATCTCTCTATGTGAGTGGCATTTTTTTAATAAATGTAACTGTGTTTTGAAATGACTTCAATATGGGATTTGCCCTTTTGTTCTTTTTGTACCAAGCATGAGTTTGATTTGGAGCGCTGAAGTTGATTTTAATATTGTGACATCAAAGGTATTCAGTAAGGAGCCCCTGAGCACTGGTGGGACATCTATGGTGTACACCTTTATTTTGCTATGCTTCATTTGTTTGCACAATATTCTTTTTGAAGGATTTGATTGCAAGATCCATTTTAATTTTTAGATGGGACTTACACCTTTAAATTGTATGCATTTACTGCTTTCATTATGAATATGATATACTATACGTTATCACATATTTACAGTGCCTTAAAAAAGTATTCATACCCCTTGACATTTTCTACATTTTGTCATGTTACAACCAAAAACGTAAATGTATTTTATTGGGATTTTATGTGATAGACCAACACAAAGTGGCACATAATTGTGAAGTGGAAGGAAAATGATGAATGGTTTTCAAAATGTTTTAAAAATAAATATGTGAAAAGTGTGGCGTGCATTTGTATTCAGCCCCCTTAACTCTGATACCCCTAACTAAAATCTAGTGGAACCAATTGCCTTCAGAAGTCACCTAATTAGTAAATAGAGTCCCCCCTGTGTATAATTTAATCTCAGTATAAATACAGCTGTTCTGTGAAGTCCTCAGAGATTTGTTAGAGAACCTTAGTGAACAAACAGCATCCTGAAAGCCAAGGAACACACCAGACAGGTCAGGGATAAAGTTGTGGAGAAGTTTAAAGCAGGGTTAGGCTATAAAAAAATCTCCCAAGCTTTGAACATCTCACGGAGCTCTGTTCAATCCATCATCGGAAAATGGAAAGAGTATGGCACAACTGCAAACATATCAAGACATGGCCGTCCACCTAAACTGACCGGCCGGGCAAGGAGAGCATTCATCAGAGAAGCAGCCAAGAGGCCCATGGTAACTCTGGAGGAGCTGCAGAGATCCACAGCTCAGGTGAGAGAATCTGTCCACAGGACAACTACTATGCCGCGTACACACGATCAGAAATTCCGTCAGAAAAACCCTGATGGTTTTTCCGATGGAATTCCGTTCAAGCTTGCCTTGCATACACACGGTCACACAAAAGTTCTCGGAACTTTTGACCGTCAAGAACGTGGTGACGTACAACACTACGACAAGCCGAGAAAATGAAGTTCAATGCTCCCGAGCATGCGTGATTTTTTGCGCGTCCAAATTGCATACAGACTAACGCATTTATGGATAGGAACTTTTTCCGACCGAAAAAAAGAGAATCTGCTCTCAATCTTTTGGTGGCTGTAATTCTGCCAGCAAAAGTCCGATGGAGCATACACACAATTGGATTTTCTGACCAAAAGCTCACATCCGACTTTTGCTGGCGGAATTTCTGATCGTGTGTGCGAGGCATTAGTCGTGCACTCCACAAATCTGACCTTTATGGAAGAGTGGCAAGAAGAAAGCCATTGTTAAAAGAAAGCCATAAGAAGTCCCATTTGCAGTTTGCGAGAAGCCATGTGGAACACAGCAAACGTGGAAGAAGGTGCTCTGGTCAGATGAGACCAAAATTGAACATTTGGCCTAAAAGCAAAACGCTATGTGTGGCAGAAAACTAACACTGCACATCACCCTGAACACAACACCCCCACCGTCAAACATGGCGGTGGCAGCATCATGTTGTGGGGATGATTTTCTTCAGCAGGGACAGGGAAGCTGGTCAGAGTTGATGGGAAGATGGATGGAGCCAAACACAGGGCAATCTTAGAAGAAAACCTGTTAGAGTCTACAAAAGACTTGAGACTGGGGTGAAGGTTCACCTTCCAGCAGGACAACGACCCTAAACATACAGCCAGAGCTACAATGGAATGGTTTAGATCAAAACATATTCATGTGTTAGAATGGCCCAGTCAAAGTCCAGACCTAAATCCAACTGAGAATCTGTGGCAAGACTTTAACATTGCTGTTCACAGATGCTCTCCATCCAATCTGACAGAGCATGAGATATTTTTCAAAGAAGAATGGGCAAAAATGTCCCTCTCTAGATGTGCAAAGCTGGTAGAGACATCCCCAAAAAGACTTGCAGCTGTAATTGTAGCGAAAGGCGGTTCTACAAAGTATTGACTCAGGGGGGCTAAATACAAATGCCCCCCACACTTTTCACATATTTATTTCTAAAAGATTTTGAAAGACATTTATCATTTTCCTCCAACTTCACAATTATGTGCCACTTTGTGTTGGTCTATCACATAAAATCCCAATAAAGTGCATTAATGTTTTTGCTTGTAACATGACAAAATGTGGAAAATTTCAAGGGGTATGAATACTTTTTCAAGGCGCTGTATATGATCTTTGTCACTTTGGGTATGTGTACGGATTTATTCTTTTTAAATAGATAGCGCACCTATTTTTTATCTATATGTTTAACTGCTTCAATACTGGGCACTTTCATCCCTTTCCTGTCCAGGCCAATTTTCAGCCTTTAGCACTGTTGCACTTTGAATGACGATTGCGTGGTCATGCAATGCTGTACCCAAACAACATTCTTATATTTTTTTTTTTTTTTAGAAAGATAGAGCTTTCTTTTGGTGGTATTTAATCACCGCTGGGTTTTTTATTTTTTGCTAAAAAAACAAAAAAGACTGAAAATTTAAAAAAGAAAAAAAAATTTCTGTTATAAAATTTTGTAAATAAGTAATTTTTCTCCTTCACTTATTTGTGCTTATGAGGCTGCACTGATGAGCATTAATAGGCGGCACTGATGAGCATTAATAGGGGGCACGGATAGGTGGCACTGATAGGCGGCACGGATAGATGGCATAGATAGATGGCACAGATAGGCGGCATGGATAGGCGGCACTGATTGGCAGCACTGATTAGCAGGCACTGATGTGCACTGAAAGGCAGCACTGACTGGCATCACTGTTGGGGCTGTACTGATGAGCACTGATAGGTAGCACTGATGGGCACTGATGAGCACTGATAGGCGGCTCTGATGGGCACTGAAAGGCAGCACTGACTGGCATCACTGTTGGGCACTGTTGGGGCTGCACTGATAATCAGTGCCCTGATTATCTGTGCAGATCTCCCCTGTGAGGAAATGCCTGTCCTGGGGAGAGGAATGCCGATAACGGGCATTTCCTTGTTTACATGTGATCAGCTGTAATTGGACACAGCTGATCACATGGGTAAAGAGTCTACGTCATCAGCTCTTTACCGAGACTGGTGACGCGCCTGTGTCGTCGTCCCAGAACGAGAGAGTCACCTTGCGCCTGTTATTTTACTATATGGCGGGCGGGTGGTGATTAAAGTTCAGTATTTGGATAATTAGCGTGCTGCTATTTTTATGTTGTTTGGATACACTTAGCACAAGGATTTTAAAATTTTTCGTGTTAATGGTGCATAACACGGAATGTTACAATATGTCACCAGCACACTAGACATGTGCACACTGAAATATTTTGTTCCGGAATTTCGGCTTCGTCCGAAAAATAAAATGTATTTAGTTACTCCAGAAATTAGTTTTTATTTATTTTGTTTAGTTAAAAAAAATGAATTTGTACGAAAATCCGAATTAATTAAGGTCGAATCTCTTAATTGAAGGCTTATATGGATACGTCTGTTGGATGCTCTAAGAGGATTCGACTAAGCAGCTAAACTATACGACGGCGAGATCGCACATTTCCGGTCGAATGCTCCGCCAACAAGCTATAATAGATGTTTTGATTGAATGATCAAGTAGAGAAGCAACACTTATGGACTGAGCGGGAACCCTACATCTGCTTACATGCCTGAAGAAAGGTCCCTGCGCGGTCCCGGGACTTTGCTTTTCTATGGAACCATGTGTAGCACCCTCAGTGTACAGTAGGAAAATGTGGTTTTAGCTTCTATGTAAGCTGGGGTTAATTGTTGCTGTGCTGGTCTGAGCTCCAAGGGCTAAGTCTCTGTTACCCCCCCACCCCCCCCCGCGTCTGGAACTGCTGGAGGGTTCTAGAACTTAGAGGGCAGAGGAAGGCTAAATATAGGCTTAACATTTATGGAGTCTCCTCCAACCCCTGGGTGGGGACAGCTCAAAAGTTGGGAAGATAGGCCATAAATATTCTGGAGCCTGGAAGGAGGGGAGAAGAGTCTAGGGTCCAGTTGCCTGGAGAGGAATCCTGTGCTGGGGGGCTTTGCCCCTGGGCAGAAGGAAGGAGCCTGAGAGAGACCAGAAGCAGTTGAAGCCAAGGGGACCTGTTCAGCAGGAGGTCTGTTTAGTAGTTTCTTTAGCTTCAGGATTCACCAAAAAAGACTGAGTGAGTAGCTTCATCCACTACACCCCGGAGCCTATAGAGGCGAAGCAACCAGGTGCAACACCCTACTTGTTCACTACCAAGGGACAGCTTAGTGCTAATTCAAGCCTGTAAAGCCACGCTACACCTCTTGCTTGGAGATCCAAGGTAAAGCCAGGTGCAGTCGTATTTTCTACAGAGAGAGAGCATCGGCATTTAGTGTTTGGAACCTTTTTGTTACCAGCTGAGCCAATCTGTTTAACCTATCAGAGGACAGCATAGTGACTTTTGGTAGCCAGAGACAGTGTCAATATTAGTTTCAATACTTTCATAAATTTGTTTAATTCGTTTTAGGAATTCATTTTGTTTATTTTAGAATTTGAATCAATTAGAATTTTCTGAATTCGGTCAAATTTAATTGATTTGAATTCCATTCGAATTGCATTCAAACTGAATTCCATTCGAAATTGAATTTATTCTCATTTGAAATTTGGAAGATGGTTATATTCTATTGCATTCTACTCTATTGTTTTTTTCTATTCTATTTTTTTTTTATTTTCTGTTTTATTCTTTTCTATTTTATTAAAATTTACTCTATTCGAATTTTGGAAAACAGTTACATTGTTATAAATAAAAATATATATAAAACAAATAATAGTGCGTTAACTTTCAAAATCACAAATTAACAATAGCCTCCAGTGAATATGTGATAAACTATAATAAAGAAAGAAAAATACACACGCACAATAATAAGCAAACAAGCTCTTGATTGCTGAAAAAAAAAACATAAATCCAAAACGATCCGTGCTCCGTGACAGTCTTTGCAGGAAAATATGTGCTGACAGATGATCACCACCACCTCCGTGTGCAATGCCTGGCTCACCTCAATTCAAGACCCCCTTGGGTCTAATGACACTTTCAATAATAATCCTCACAAAGATCAGCTTATGACCAGCTCACAAACACTCAGGTTCCGGCTAATGGCTCCAGGTTTTGCAAAACTTCTCCACAACCAGTTGATTTCTCCAAGTTCAATTTCTCTCCATGTGTTCGGCTGGAGCCTGGAGCCATTAGCTGGAACCTGAGTATTCGCGAGCTGATCATAAGCTGATCTTTGTGAGGATTATTATTGAAAGTGTCATTAGACCCAAGGGGGTCTTGAATTGAGGTGAGCCAGGCATTGCACATGGAGGTGGTGGTGATCACCTGTCAGCACATATTTTCCTGCAAAGACTGTCACAGAGCACGGATTGCTTTGGATTTACTTTTTTTTCAGCAATCAAGAGCTTGTTTGCTTATTATTGTGCATGTGTATTTTTATTTCTTTCTTATAGTTTATCACATATTCACTGGAGGCTATTGTTAATTCGTGATTTTGAAATTTAGCGCACTATTATTTGTTTTATATATATTTTTATGTCGTGTCAGTACACATTTGAATAGTTGCAGCTGTTTTTCATTGAATGAGTCTTAATTTATATAATTTTCATTTTTTTTCATATTAGCGCTTAGGTAACCACACGCTAAAGTTATATTGTTATATTCTTTCTATTCTTTTCTATTGTTTATTCTATTTTATTATTTTCTATTTTAATCCAATTTATTCTATTCGAAATGTAAATTTCGAAAGATGTTTATATTCTTTCTTTTCTATTCTATTTTTTCTATTCTATCCTATTCTTTTCTATTGTATTTAAATTCAAATTGATTATATTTGAAATTCGAATTTCAGAAGATGGTTATATTCTATTTGTTATTCTATTCTATTGCTTTCTTTTCTATTATTTTATTTTCTATTCTATTCTGTTCTGTTTTGTAGTTCATTCGTTTTTTGGTCATTTATTTGCTCGGGTTTCGAACCTATTGGTTCCAATACTTTATTTAACCACTTGCCGACCAGCCGCCGCAGTTTTACTGTGGCAGAATGGCACGGCTGGGTGAAACAACGTTATGTTACGTCGCTTCGCCCTGTAGCCACTAGGAGCGCGCGCCCACTCCCGCAGCCGATGTGAGTGCCCGGCAGGCGCGTGACAGAGCGAGAACCGGGATCTGTGTGTGTAAACACATAGATTCCGGTTCTCTAAAGGGGAGAAGAGACAGATCGTGTGTTCATACAAAGTATGAACAGCGATCTGTCATCTCCCCTAGACAACAGTCCCAATCCCCCTTCAGTTAGACCACACACAGGGAACACATTTAACCCCTTGATCGCCCCCTAGTGTTAACCCCTTCCCTGCCGATGTAATTTTTACAGTAATCAGTGCATTTTTATAGCACCGATTGCTGTATAAATGCCAATGGTCCCAAAAATGTGTCAAAAGCGTCCGATGTGTCCGCCATAATGTCGCAGTCTTGATAAAAATCGCAAGATCACCGCCATTACTAGTAAAAAAAAAAGAAATAATAATAAAAATGCTATAAACCTATCCCCTATTTTGTAGAAGCTATAACTTTTGCGCAAACCAATCAATAAACGCTTATTGCGATTTTTATTACCAAAAATATGTAGAAGAATACATATCGGCCTAAACTGTGAAAAAAATATTTTTTTTTTTTTAACTGGGGATATTTATTATAGCAAAAAGTACAAAATATTGTGTTTTTTTTTTTTTTCAAAATTGTCGCTCTTTTTTTGCTTATAGCGCAAAAAATAAAAACCGCAGAGATGATCAAATACCACCAAAAGAAAGCTCTATTTGTGTAAAAAAAAGCAACGTCAATTTTGTTTGGGTACAGCGCCGCACGACCGCGCAATTTTCAGTTAAAGCGACGCAGTGCCGAATCGCAAAAAAAAAATGGTCTGGTCATTCAGCAGCCAAATCTTCTGGGGCTGAAGCGGTTAAAAAAAAAAAAAAAGAAGAGCTTTTCACTGAGCTTTGAAATGAGATACAGAAGCTGCTGCCTGCCCGGGCTATTACCTGCCTAGTGAGAATGCAAATTGCCACGAGACTAGAGAAGAAAACCTTTGGGGGTGGGTGACGCTGGCAGTGAGTACACACAACCCTTCCATAAGACTTTTTGGACTAGGCCAGTATGAAAAACAAACCGCAGACTTGATAAAACGCGTCAAGAAGCTCTATTACTAGATTTGCTGGAAAATCCTCACAAAATGTGGCCTTTAAAAAAATGAATCGCCACACATCTAGCGGTGAATATCGAATTGTGTGCGACGCATGGTCATTCTCTGAACATTACTTCAGAAGGATAGGGCTGCATTCATTCAGTTTAAACTTCCTCTCCGGGGAATTGCAATGAGGTCCTGGATTAATATCACATCTTCAGCACCTGTCCATCATCTTGAAGTGATGTGCATTATTACCAGTTCATTCCAACATCAGTACACCAATTTAGCTTAAATACAGTATAGTTACAGTCAGGAGGGAAAAAAAAAAATCGAATTTAAATGGAAAATATTATTTTCAGACTGCTTAATATACTTAAAATTACAGCCCCGGGGAAGAATTTTGTTTTAACTCCTCTCTTTCCGCAATCAGGCAAGTGACTGTTAAAACATAGACAAGGTTTACTATACACACTCACTGGCCACTTTATTGGGTACACCTTGCTTGTACCGGGTTGGACCCCCTTTTGCCTTCATTCTTCATGGCATGGATTCAGCAAGGTGTCGGAAACATTCCTCAGAGATTTTGCCCCATAGTGACATGATAGCATCACGCAGTTGCTGCAGATTTGTCGGCTGCACATCCATGATGGGAATCTCCAGTTCCACTACATCCAGCAGGGGCTGGTGGGTTTTTTTTTTATTTGGGGGGGGGGTGAGCGGCAGAGCGGCAAACAACTACCCCCCCGGGCGGCCGGCAGCAGCGGCCTGCGCCCCGAGCCCACCCTTTTTTGAAGCCAATTAGAGCCTCTGGCTCTAATCACGTGCTACAAAAAAAAAACACAACACCTCACCCCTGGCGCCCTATATGTAGATCAGGGGGCGGACGCATGGATAGGACGGGGCGGCGCCCGTGTGCCCCTAATGGACGGGCCGCCATTGACCACATCCCAAAGGTGCTCAGATCTGGTGAGTGTGGAGGCTCAGATCTTGTGAGTGTGGAGGCCATTGGAGTACAGGGACCTCATTGTCCAGTGGTGAGATGATTGGAGCTTTGTGACATGGTGCATTATCCTGCTGGAAGGAGCCATCAGAAGATGGGGGACACTGTAGTCATAAAGGGATGGACATGGTCAGCAACAATACTCAGGTAGGCCGTGGGGTTTATACAATGCTAAATTGGTACTAAGGGGCCCAAAGTGTGCCAAGAAAATATCCACCCCACACCATTACACCACCAGCCTGAACCGGTGATACAAGGCAGGATGGATCCATGCGCCAAATTCTGACCCCACCATCTGAATGTTGCAGCTGAAATCGAGACTCATCAGACCAGGCAACGTTTTTCCAATCTTCTAATGTCCAATTTTGGTGATCCTCTGAGAATTGTACCCTCAGTTTCCTGTTCTTAGCTGACAGGAGTGGTACCCGGTGTGGTCTGCTGCTGTAGCTCATCTCCTTCAAAGTTCGATTTTTCGATATGTTTTCCATTCAGAGATACCTTGGGTGTAACGAGTGGTTATTTGAGTTACTGTAGCCTTTCTATCATCTGGAACCAGTCTGCCCATTCTCCTCTGAACTCTGATATCAACAAGGCATTTTCCTCCACACAACTGCCGCTCACTGGATAATTTATTTTTTTCTGACCCATTCTCTGTAAACCTGAGAGATGGCTGTGTGTGAAAATCCCAGTAGATCAGAAGTTTTTGAAAAGACCAGCCTGTTTGGCACCAACAAACAAGCCACGTTCAAAGTCACTTAAATCCCCTTTCTTCCCCATTCTGATGCTCGGTTTGAACTTCAGAAAGTCGTCTTCACCACGTCTAAATGCATTGAATTTCTGCCATGTGATTGGCTGATTAGAAATTTGTGTTACCAAGCAATTGAACAGGTGTCCCTAATAAAGTGGCCTTTGAGAGCCCATTCACACAGGGACGACTTGTCAGGCGACCTAGTCGCCTGACAAGTCGCCTCCCGTTCTGTGCTATGGAACCGTTCTAAGGGGAGCGACGCAAGTCGCTCCGACTTAGAAAAAGGTTCCTGTACGACTTCGGGGGCGACTTGGGGCGACTTGCATAGACTTCTATACAGAAGTCGTTTTGCAAGTCGCCCGGGCAGTCGTTTGCAGGTCGCCTCGCTGAGGCGACCTGCAAGTCGTGTTGCCCCTGTGTGAATGGGGTCTTAGTGTATATATACCTACAAAATGATAAAAAATTGACCATAACACCCACGAAAGACAGCAAGCCATCCCTAGTCCAGCCCTCCCCCCCACTGAATACAACAGCTGAACCATCTATGACCACTCTTAGCATTCTGACGTCTTAAAAATAGGGACATCTTTCTAAAAAAAAAAAAAAGGTAGAGCTGAATAATAAGAATAAAACGTGTTCATCCAGCCCTAGACCCCTGTAATGTTATCATTAATCTCTTTAAACGGTTTGCTGTACACTAATCATTGCCTCCATCATGGGGAAGGAATGGAGGGGGGGGGGTGTTCCACCATCATTAGCACGTTTAGAGAAATTCCACGTAACCCCAGAGGAGAAGTTCCATCTCTAGAAGTGACACATGAGGTGTTAAGGTGATCTCCCAGCACAGGCTGTTCCAGCGCCTGATAATAATTCACAGAGAAATTCCCCAACAGGATCAATTGGCTGCAGGAGGATGGCAGCAGAAAGGAGGAGAGGATTAAAGGAAGACTCTGCACCACTGGATATCCCTGTCACAATGAGGAGCCGCGGACACGCTGACTGTATTGCACTAAAAATAACTTTCACCTTCAGGTTTTTTTTTTTTTGCAATGGATGCACTGCTCATATGAAAACCCAGTGAAAGTTTATATCTGTAATACCTGCCCCGATGGACAGAACAGCCCACACAGAGCAGGGAAAGCTCCGGGACAACCTAATTGTCAGCGCTGGGCTCAGCCCTTCCTTCTCTGAGCTGTCGGCTAATTGCTAGCTCCCATCTCTCTCCACAGTTACTCAGCTGTTGATGATATCCTGCTCGTCAGTCCTTCCTACTTAAGCCGTCCAGTCCAGAGGATCTCTGCCTTCGCCTTGGTCAACATCACAGAAACTATCTCCTGTGATCCTGTTCAAGACTTCCTTTGCTGACATCCTTTCTGGCTCCGGATCCTGCTTGCTGTTCCACTACATTGATCCCTGACTTCTGGCTTGGCTGACTATCCGTTCCGGTTACTGAACTTTGGCTGTTTTGACTACGTTTGTTCTTTTGACTTTTATTATTAAACAAGTGTGATTTAACTGTACTTCTGTCTCGGCCTGATTTCATGGTTTCTGACAATAATGCGAGTGTTCTGTGGTCCTGACTTGCTTGGCAGTGGCCTGCTGCAGAGGAGGAGTGACCTTGCACAAGGCATGCAACCAGTAAAAGAAGGGCTGTGAAATTGTCAGGGTCATAATATCTATGGTGTTCTCTTCTGGTAGTACAGGCTGGTAAAGTACTCACTGTAACCTCCAACTATGGAAAGGTTTCTTCACAGTAAGAGCTGTGAAAATGTGGAATAGACTCTCTCAAGAGCTGGTTCTGGCCAGCTCAGTAGATTTAGCACCCTGATGTTTAGGCAGGGTGCTACATTTGCTCTTAATGCAAGCTAAAAAAAAAGAACCTGTCTCTTGAAGAGTGCTACTGTATAGGATAAATCCTATGAACATACCTGTCTGATACCCACGTTCGTCACAATAATATTTTTATTTGGATTTGTAATAGAAGTGAGACATTTAGATTCTGTTCTAAGAAGGCTCTAGTGTGCTTCGTACTGATTCACTGCTTAAAACGGAGTTCCACCCAAAAATGGAACTTCCGCTTTTCGGAATCCTCCCCCCCTCCGGTGTCACATTTGGCCCCTTTCAGGGGGGAGGGGAGAGCAGATACCTGTATAATCCAGGTATTTGCTCCCATTTCCGGGCATAGATAGCCACAGTATCCGCGGATATCTATGCCATATCCGGCGCCTCCTCCATCCTCCTCCATCCCCCCCCACCACTGTCTTCTGGGAGACACACAGGTCCCAGAAGACAGCAGGGACCAGTGAGATCGCGCATGCACAGTAGGGAACCAGGCTGTGAAGCCACAAGGCTTCACTTCCTGATTCCCTTACCGAAGATGGCGGCGCCTCCACCCGAGAGCCGAGGGACAGATTGGCTTCGGGTGCCGACATTGCGGGAATCCTGGACAGGTAAGGTTCCACGTTTTAAAAGTCAGCAGCTGCAGTATTTGTAGCTGCTGACTTTTTTTTAAAAAATTGCCGGAACTCCGCTTTAATATGTGGATTTATGATGGATGTTTTAAGAACCCTCTTCTGTGCTTCAGCCTAGATGACTCGTGCATATACAAAAACAGAGACATTTCAGACCTCCCAAACATGTAACTAGACGTGACACCGAGACAGAAATCTTGGAAGCCAGAAGACCGCCATTCACTAACACCCTCAAGGTTAAACTGACTAAGGCATTATGATGTGTGATCACATAGAATCTGTTAACACTTCTGCATTATCGTTCTCCGGCGCTGGCACCGGTGTCACCTGGCCCCCGAGCACCGCTGCCCTTAATTCATCCTTTAAAGGATCTGCCGCCAACAGTAACTTAAACAAATGTTCAGCCCTTATCAGTAATGACACAACATAGGAGAGAAAATCTGGGAGCCCAACCATGAAAGTTGCAATGAAAGCACCGAGCCCGACAAGCTAAGAGCAGTATTTCAGGCCCCACTGAGCAAAACACGGGCGTCTACGTGCCTGCAATGTTCTGTGCTGTGCGGAAATAAACAGGCTGCTAAAGAAAATAACCTGCCAGGAGATAAACAGACGTGCATTCACCATTCCAGTACTCCCGGCAAATATTTGATGGCATTATGCAAAAAGAACTTTAATCTCACTTTACACAGTAGCTTTGGGCACTACAATATATAAGATGCATATCAGAAAGTTTCAACCACTGGTATACATTCTCCTAGCAGTGTCTCAATGGCGATGTATCTAAATGCACAGCACGTTTGCCTTGGAGAGCTGGAGTTTTGCAGTCATTTCCCATCAATAACACTATCTGCATCCATTATTTGAGTGGGGCTTCATCAGGCCAGTTTCCTCCAATAATCCAAATAGCACTGGTTACTTTACTGTTGTCTGACCCAAGTGACTCCCCAGTATGTGCAGGCCTATGTACCATTAGACTGCAAGCTCTTCTGGTGGTAGGGACAGCTATGGTTATAAGTACTCTGTCATGTACCCCATATGTCCTGTGAAATGCTACATAATTAACCACTTGCCGACCGCCGCACACACATATACGTCGGCAGAATGGCACAGGCAGGCAAACGGGCGTACCTGTATGTCCCTTTGAATTTGCCGCCTATCGGGGCGCCCGCCACAGGATCGCGCCCACGGGTCCTGCGAACTCGATGTTCGCCGGCGGCCCGCGATTGCGGTGAGGAGAAGCAGAACGGGGAGATGCCTATGTAAATGCATTTCCTTGCTCTGCCTAGCAACATGACAGGGATCTACTGCTCCCTGTCATTCTAGCCCACCCCCCTCCCCAGTTAGAATCGCTCCCTAGAACACACTTAACCCCTTGATCGCCCCCTTAGTGTTTAACCCCTTCCCTGCCAGTGTCATTTATACAGTAATCAGTGGCTATTTGTAGCACTGATCACTGTATAAATGACAATGGTCCCAAAATAATGTCAAAGGTGTCCGATGTGTCCGCAATAATGTCGCAGTCACGATAAAATTCGCAGATCGCCGCCATTACTAATAAAAAAAAAATAATAAAAATGCCATAAATCTATCCCCTATTTTTTAGATGCTATAACTTTTGTGCAAAACCAATCAATATACTTTTTGTATTGAACTGTACTGTAATTGTGTTGTCCCCCTTATACATTGTAAAGCGCTGCGTAAACTGTTGGCGCTATATAAATCTTGTATAATAATAATATACACTTATTGTGATTTTTTTTTTCAAAAAAATATGTAGAAGAATACGTATCGGCCTAAACTGTGGAAGAAATTAGTTTTTATATATATTTTGGGGGATATTTATTATAGCAAAAAGTAAAAAATATTGCTTTTTTTTCAAAATTGTCACTACTTTTTTGTTTATAGCACAAAAAAAAAAAACCCACAGAGGTGATCAAATACCACCAAAAGAAAGCTCTATTTGTGGGGGAAAAAAGGAAGTCAATTTTGTTTGGGTCCAACGTCGCACGACCGCGCAATTGTCAGCTAAAGCGACGCAGTACAGAATCGCAAAAAATGCTCTGGTCAGGGCAGGGGGTAAATCCTTCCAGGGCTGAAGTGGTTAATCAGGTTGAAAAAACACTAGTTCAACTATAAAAATAAATAAATGAATAAAAAATAATATCATACAATCCCACATACACAATCCTTCACCCACAGTTGATCCAGAGGAAGGTGGAAAACCCCAGCAAAGCAGGATCCAATTTGCTACAGCAGGAGAAAAAATTCCTTCCTGATCCCCCAAGAGGCAATCGAATTTTCCCTGGATCAACTTTACCTATAAATATCAGTACCCAGTTATATTATGTACATTTAGGAAAGAATCCAGATCTTTCTTTAAGGAATCTACTGAGCTGGCCAGAACCACCTCTGGAGGGAGTCTATTCCACATTTTCACAGCTCTTACTGTGAAGAAACCTTTCCGTATTTGGAGATGAAATCTCTTTTTCTCTAGGCGTAAAGAGTGCCCCCTTGTCCTCTGTGATGACCGTAAAGTGAATAACTCAACACCAAGTTCACTATACGGACCACTTATATATTTATACATGGTGATCATATCCCCCCCTTAATCTCCTCTTCTCAAGAGAGAATAAATTCAGTTCCTCTAATCTTTCCTCATAACTGAGCCCCTCCATGCCTCTTATCAGTTTGGTTGCCCTTCTCTGCACTTTCTCCAGTTCCCCGATATCCTTTTTGAGAACTGGTGCCCAAAACTGAACTGCATATTCCAGATGAGGTCTTACTAATGATTTGTATAGATGATATCTCTCTCTCTGGAGTCCATACCTCTCCTAATACAAGAAAGGACTTTGCTTATTTTGGAAACTGCAGCTTGGCATTGCATTCTATTATTGAGCTTATGATCTACCAAAACCCCCAGATCCTTCTCCACTATGGATTCCCCCAGTTGTATCCCCCTAGTATGTATGATGCATGTATATTCATAGCCCCCAAGTGCATAACTTTACATTTATCAACATTAAACCTCATCTGCCGCATAGTCACCCAATTAGACAGTGCATTGAGGTCGGCTTGACATCCTGTAAGGACGTTATTTCACTGCATAGCTTGGTGTCATATATATATTCTGTTATATTTTTTGTAAAATTTAAACGACAATATGTTAAAGTGGAAGTAAACCCTCCTATGGTTTTCAGCCAAGGAAGCTGCCATCTTTGCCTGTGTTTAATCTACAACTGCCATGATGCTGCACATGTGATCGGTTATGACACCAGCCATTGGATGGTTTGACAGTTTGGTTGAGAGCCCAACCAATGGGAGTGTTACATTTCCGCCATGCGCCGGAAATGAAACTTTTTTGAAACTGGTAAATGGATGGGTTTACTTCCGCTTTAAAGCAGTTATAAACCCTTATGTATAACCACTGAAGTGACTTGCCTCAGGTGATGAAAAAAATCCTCCTACATAGGTTGTACTTGTTTATCGGCAAGCCATCTCTTCTCTACGGCCTCCTAAAACACACATTATACAAAGAATTCCTTAGCTCCAGAAGGCAGGGGGGCAGGGATCCGATGTCACACACTGCACAGCATAGAGCAGGGAGCTGAGTGTAATCTGATACCTGAGTGAAAGGAATAGGCACACATCCCTCTACACAGCCTCATCAGGAAACATGAACAGCTGAGGTTGTCAATCATCTGCTGTGTGCTAGAAGGGGGCAGAGCGGTGCCCCAGGATTGTCTGGTGTCCGAATAGACTGTCAGATGTGACTCATGCGGATAGCAGAGGAATGAGAGAGGAGGAATGCTTTGGATAGAGGCAAGTACACACTATAGAAGGATATGCTTTGTTCATTTTACAACCACTTTAACCACTTGCTATCTGCTACAGGGCGATAGCTGTGCCTAGGAACACGTATATATACACGTGATTTGGCTCTTCCAGGTAGGGGGCGTGCATGCGCGCTGCCAGCAGCATGTTCCTGCTGTGATCATACACAATGGGAGCCTAGCAGCGGGCACCATGGACTCGATGTCTGCTAGCGCCCGCCGATCATCCAGCACAGAGGCAGAATGGCGGTCTGCCTATGTAAACAAGGCATATCGCCGTTCTGACAAGAGGGAAGGCATGGATCCTGTGTCTCTACAAAGCAGGGACTAGGATACATGTCTTCTCCTAGTAAAAGCACCTCCCACACTGTAGTAAAACACAGGCTAGGCACACAGTTAACCCCTTTGATCGCCCCTGATGTTAAACCCTTCCCAGCCAGTGCCATTAGTACAGTGACAGTGCATATTTTTAGCACTGATCACTGTATTAATGTCACTGGAAGCCAAAAAGTGTCAATTAGTTTCAGAATGTCTGCCGTAATATCAGAGTCCCGATATACATATTGAAGAATACATATTGGCCTAAATTGATGAAGAAATTAGATTTTATAATTTTTTTTATTGGATATGTTTTACAGCAGAATATATATATATACACATTTTTTATTCTATTTTTTTCAAAATTGTCTGTCTTTTTTTGTTTATAGCTCAAAAAAAAAAATAAAAACCACAGAGGTGATCAAATACCATCAAAAGAAAGCTTTACTTGTGGGGAAAAAAGGACATCAATTTTATTTTGGTACAGCGCAATTGTCAGATAAAGTAATCCAGTGCCATATAGCAAAAAAATGACCTGGTCATGAAGGGGGGGGGGGAGAAAATCTTCCACAGGTCAAGTGGATAATGTACATAAATAAATATGTAGCAAAATACATTAGCAGCATTTTTGTCACAGTAAATTTGATTCGGAATCATTGTTTTAAAGGTTTTTTGGAATATTGTACTGTATTTATAATAAAATGCAGAGATTGTATTCAGCGCATTAAACATCATATTTATCACATCCGGTAAGCACGGGTCATAATTGTACACCTTTGGATCGAAGCTTTATGTATAATAAGGCACGGTAGGGTGGCATGATTAGAGCGGGCAGCAATCAAGGCTGGAGATGTCTGCATTGGCATTGCTTGCCTTCACCTCTTTATAGACACATACACATATGAAATTGTTGGAGGAGGTGAACCAACTGCAGCGAAGGCATCAGCAATCCTTTTCTGGGTTGCAGAGTAAATGTGAACGGCTGTGAAATAAATTATATAGGAGTAGGGGAATAGCATAATGGAGTTTCTGTTGCATACAGTTTCATTATATTCATCTGTGCAAATTATGGGCAATCTTCTCTTCCAGCATTTTCACTGGCTGCCTACAGAAAATATGCTGAGAGCAAAGGGGCTGGTACAGTTTTGCTCACACTAGTGGGGATAGAAGAGATTTGTAAAATAAATAAATAAATAAATAAATCAGAAATCCATCCTAAGCACATGGTCAGCAGGGAACAGGGATAAGCTCACACGTGTTTGGACATGAGCCCCTAACCTGCATTAGCTATACCGCCAGGAAACGGTCACTGCTGACATTCAATTATAAGCCGCAAAGGCATCCTCACCTGAGTAACGGCACGTATGCAAGGGGTGTTCATACTTGTGGTTACGGCAAAAGTCTCTGCTGCTTATGATTGGATGTCTTCGGTCACAGCTTTGTGGAGGGATAGCACATGCAGGTTTGGACTTGCGTTCGAAAAACGTCTGAGCTCACTTATGACCTGGCATGCAAACATAGCCAACTGGCTTTTTGTCAGGGCTAGGCTCAGCCCTTCCTTCTCAGAGCTGGCCGCTCAGCTGTCGGCTAATTGCCAGCTCCTATCTCTCCACAGTTACTCAGCTGTTGATGATATCCTGCTCGTCAGTCCTGCCTATTTAAGCCGTCCAGTCCAGAGGAGCTCTGCCTTCGCCTTGGTCAACATCACAGAAATCTCCTGCGATCCTGTTCAAGACTTGCTTTGCTGACATCCCTTCTGGCTCCAGATCCTGCGCACTGTTCCACTACATTGGTTCCCGACTACTGGCTTGGTTGACTATCCGTTCCGGTTTCTGAACATTGGCTATGTTTTGACTATGTTTGTTCTTTTTACTTTTATTATTAAACACGTGTGATTTAACTGTACTTCTGTCTCGGCCTGATTTCATGGTTTCTGACACCTTTTCATGATATGGACAGGTTTCTATGAGCTACAAAAAAGTGCACCATATTAATGCGGTCAATCCAGTACTGTAGCCAAGACCCTCGTGGAAAAGTTCTTCATCCATTATGGACGGCCTCAGCGTCTACACTCAGATCACGGTTGGGATTTTGAGAGTAAGCTAATCCGAAGATTGTGTGAACTCTTGAGTATCAAAAAGTCTAGGACCACTCCTTACCACTCTCAGGGAGACCCACAACTTGAACGTTTCAACCGGAGTTTGTTGAACATGGTATAACGGGGGTGTTCCTGCAGAGTATGGTAAGTTATAGGACACATTTTTTCATCTTCCAACATTGGCTTCCTTTGCAGCTTTCGACACTCGGTTAAATGACATCTCAGAGCTGCAAAGGCAGTTGGTGTTGGAGGACTTTCCTCTGCCAGGTGCTGTGATAGCAGGTCTGGAGAGGAGCCTACTGTAGGTCCCACTCTCATCAATGTCTGAATTGTATAGCATCTCAGCATTGAGGGCACCATTGATCCTGACCAAATCTTCAACTCCGTTTGCAGAAATGAAGCCCCAAACTTGGAAGGAACCTCCACCATGCTTCACAGTTGTCTGCAGACACTCATTATTGTACCACTCTCCAGCCCTTCGCCAACAAACTGCTTCCTGCTACAGCCAAATATTTCACATTGTGACTCATCCGTCCAGAGCACCTGCCACCATTTTGCTGCTCCCCAGTTCCTATGTTTTCCTGCATAGTTGAGTCGCTTAGCCTTGTTTCCACGTTGGAGGTATGGCTTTTTGGCCACAATTCTTCTTCACTGAAGACCTTTTCTGGCCAGGCTTCTCCAGACAGTAGATGGTTGTACCTGGGTCCCACTAGATTCCATCAGTTCTGTGCTGATGACACTGCTAGACATCTTCCAAAGGAAATAATTATGATGTGTCTTTCATCTGCTGCATTAAGTTTCCCTGGCCGACCAGTGCATCTACGATCCTAAACGTTGCCTAATCAATGGTGTCCTCAATGCTGAGAAATACAGGCAGATACTTATCCATCATGCCATACCAGTAGGAAGGCGTGTGATTGGCCTGAAATGTATTTTGTAGCAGGACAACAACCCCAAACATACAGCCAATGTCATTAAGAACTATCTTTAGCGTAAAGAGGAACAAGGAGTCCTGGAAGTGATGGTTTGGCCTCCACCGAGCCCTGATCTCAACATCATGGAGTCTGTCTTTACCGCTCCTGCCCATTGAAATCAATGGGACGGTGCGGCTATACCGCCGGCAAAGCACCTCTGTAGAGGCGCTTTGCAGTGGTATTTAACCCTTTCTCGGCCACTAGCGGAGGGTAAAACCGCCCCGCTAGCGGCCGAATACCGACGGTAAAACGCCGCTAATAATAGCGGTGTTTTACCGCCGACGCCGCCCCAGTGTGAAAGGGCTCTTACTTTACAGCTTTTCTTCACACCTGGAGACCCCTGATGATCTCAGATGCACACTGATGAAATGCGTAGGAAGGAGCTTCTATTGACATCTGACATCTGGATCGCAGGTGGAGCGCATAGCTGTGATTTTAGTTTAAGTTTCCACTTTGTACGCTTAGAGATGCTGGCTTTGTACTACATAAAAGCGGAGTTCCGCTCAAAAATGGAAGCCCCGCATATCTGCCTCCTCGATTCCTCCGGTGCCAATTTTGGCACCTTTTTGGGGGTGGAGTGGGTACCTGTTTTTGACAGGTACCCATCCCCACTTCCGGGAGACCTTGCCGCAGGAACTCCGGCCCCCCTCCTCCTTCCCCCGCCACCGGGCCATTCAGAAAGTGCAGCGAGCTTGGCGCATGCACAGTAGGGAACCCGCTGTGAAGCCGCAGGGTTCACTGCTGGTTTCCCTTACAAGGAATGGCGGCGGCAGCACCCGAGAGCCAATTGAAAAATCGGCTGGGGTGCCAACATTGCGGAACCCCTGGACAGGTAAGTGTCCTAATATTAAAAGTCATCAGCTACAGTATTTGTAGCTGCTGACTTTTAATTTTTGGAGGGGGGGGGGGAGCTGGAGCTCCCCTTTAAATGTAAGTGCATTTTAACATTTTAAATAAACTATTTTATGACTTACTACACTATGAGCGATTCTTATATCCTTATCCCCGGCGAGGGAGTCCCATACAGAGAGTTTTAAAGGAATAGAAGCACAGAAATCCACACAGAGGCCAAACCGTCCAGGACACCAGTGGGAAAGATAGATTACAGGGAGACCTAACCAAGCGATTTTTTGAATGTTTCATTGAAAAAAATGGTCAAATCCCTCTGGTGAATGAGGTGGGAATTGGTGGGGAAGAGGCAGCACTCTCCTTTATTTGGTGGCACTTTTTTCTCCACTTCATGGATGGATTTAAAGACACTTAAAGTGGTTGTAAACCCTTTTAAAAAAATCCCCCCAAAAAAACCTGCAAGACAAAGGCATAATGAGCTAGTATGCATAGCATACTAGCTTATTATGAATTACTTACCTGAGATTGAAGCCCCCGCAGCAGTCCTCACTCACCATTCTGGTGGCCGACATCTCTCCGGGGTGTTACTTCTGGGTATCGCGGCTCCTGCGCTGTGATTGGCCAGAGCCACGATGACGTCACTCCTGCGCGCGCGGGAGCTGCCGATAACGGCACAGTACAACTGAAGCAACGGCACGTACATGCTGTTGCTTCAGTTTGCTTAAATGCGCATGTGCCGATGACGTTGGCACATGCAAATACAGGGATATCTCCTAAACCGTGCAGGTTTAGGAGATATCCATTGTAGCTACAGGTAAGCCTAACTATAGGCTTACCTGCAGTATAAAGTGGTTGTAAAGGGTTTACAACCACTTTAATTAATGTACTTTTTATTGTGTTTATAAGACATATTTATGAGGTTTATATGACTTTATTGGAAGTATATTTTTTTGGCACTATTGTTTTTTGTTTATTGTCCTTTCTTAAAACCTTTTTACAGCAATATTTTGTTTTAAGACGTGCAGATCATATCTCACATATTTTACAATTTTTGATTTAAATATTATTTTTTTACATCACTGGTTTCTTGCGCAGGTGTAAACTGAGATTTCGTTTTCTTAACGCCTGCCTTAAACTTTTGCACAGTATTGTACATATAGTCAACTCCTCTACGTGACAAAATATTTGTAGTTTTATATTCCTAGACTAATCCTCACACCAGTAAACTGACCTCTGGCCACAATAGGTTACGGACCTTCACGTGGTATCACTGTTCCTTGCATTGCCTTTTCTAAACGTTTCTCAGAACCTAAAACACCATCATAAGCACCTCTAGCATTTTTATTATCTCATACATCCTCTTTCTGTAAGTAATAGAATTCCGATGCATCGATAGGAAAAAGAGATTGAGCACATTTCCTTTACAGAGAACAAGTATAGATGGGATTCCTTGACAAATTCACCCCTTAGCATTTTATCTACCATTTAGATTTTAAGTACATGAAAAGAACATTTCTCTAGAGGGAAGAGAAAATGAAGATAGGATTAAACTGTCCTTCTCATCCCTGAGATTCTTCAAGTAAAAAAAAAAAAAAAAAAAAAGGATAAAAAAAAAAAAAAAATCAATGGCGGCGTTTGCAATAATTTCTTCTCGTTTAGAGCAATGACTTTATCTCAAAGGCAAACCTATAGGAAGGATTACCACATTAAAGGCCATCTGAACCCTTTGTTTGCATTAAATTAAACGTAGATTAGCCAAATGACGTCCTTTAATGACTTTCTAGGGTTTTCTTTTTCTCTCTCTCTTCAAACAAAAGCTACAAATCAATACCGATTCCATAGATCAAGGACGTCGGAGAATGATGTGAAATAGGCAAGAAGTCAGATGTTCCTGGAGGAAGACATTTCATTGTCAGCGGGACCCGGACTCCGGCTCAAGACAATCCACTGGCAATGGATTTGTTTTATCGTCCTCATCTAATACTAGGCAAGGTCTTACAGGGAATTTCACATTCCATCAGTAAAAACAAGTGCATGCATCTTTATGGTTCTGTTAAATGCTTGTGTTTCTAGGGGATAATACTTATTTTATTACCAAAAAACTCTTATGCGTGTAGCACCCTGGGGTTTAGTCAGGGATGCTCCTCACAAATTTACTTGCCAGGAGTAGTTACCCTGGTCAATTGTTAGAGATCCCTTAATTTCTCCCTAAGCTTTGCCTGGTTGTACTTTTCTCTTCTACCACTAGGTGGCCGGGCACTTGGTGGCAGGGCTGGCTCAGCCCTTCCTTCTCTGAGCTGGCCGCTCAGCTGTCGGCTAATTGCCAGCTCTCATCTCTCTCCACAGTTAACCAGCTGTTGTGGATCTGCTCGTCAGTCCTGCCTACTTAAAGATCTCCAGCTCACTTCATTCCTGCCTTCACCTTGGTCACATCACAAGAAACCATCTCCTGCGTTCCTGTTTAAAGACTGGCTTTGCTGACATCCATTCTGGCTCCTTATCCTGCTTTCTGTTCCTCTACTTGGATCCCTGATTTCTGGCCTGGCTGATTACCCAATCTGGTTACTAAACTCTGGCTTGGCTGACTACCAGATCCAGTTACTGAACTCTGGCTATGCTTTGACTACACTTACTCTACAAGAGTGATTTTACTGTACTCCTGTCTTGGTCTGGTTCATGGTTTCTGACACTTGGTGGTATTAGAAATGAGAAGGACAACTCAAGGTCAGGTTATGGGTATATGGGGTATCTCAGCCAATGGGCAGGGGTTTTCCCTGCTGGGAGAGTCTATATATCCGAGTGGAGTCAGGTGATCTATGTTCTGTGCCACCTGGATGGCTGTCTGGGTGGATGAGTGTCGAGTGCCCCGGACTGCTGGCCGAAAATTGGGCCTATCCCGGGGGCATCGGGCTGCTAGGCTGTGTGAGGACCTATCCAAAAGTAAGAGAGCAATGCAGGGTTGGGATTGCGACAGGTTCTGCCGGCCGCAGAACCTGACAGTGGTCGGAGGTAGAAGGGAAGCTGTCACCACAAAAGGACCAACTACCTTATTACCAGGGACCACAGTGAGTAACTGAAGCAAGTACGGGAGCAGCATTCTCACCGAATGGACACTGTGGAGAATCGGGAAACTTCAGATTAAGTCAGGGACCCAACCAGTGGAGGTGACGCTTGCAGTGCAGCCTTGTGAGTCAAGCCAGGGACCAAGCTGGTCAGCAGGGGTAGAGCTTGAGAAGTATCTGGAGTGCCAAGCTAGGGACCCAGCGGGGAAGCGTGGGTGACGCTTGAGGGAGATACCACCACAAAGATTGTAGGAGCTCAAGGGATTCAGCGAATCAGTGAGTCTAGTGGGAGACCGGGAGCTCAGTGTTGAAGAACTATAAGAGGCAGTTGTAGTGAAGGTGAAGGAACGATTACGATTGAGTTAGGAATTGTTAAAGATTGTTTCCATAGGAGACAGCATTCCTGCATGTGCAGATGTGGCGCCTTGCTGAGTCCTCTCTGGATCCAGCACTGTAGTTCTTCTCTCCGTCTCTCCCTGCTCTCACAGGATGTACTGATAGCAGCAGAATCCATAGGCATCTGCTGCCGTCAATCAAATCCTGAGAGGAGGGAGCAGGGGGTGTGACTGAGCCGCATTATGTGTCTATGGATGCACACAGGCCAGCTCAGGAGCATGCCCACATGTGTGCCCCCATAGCACATGGCTTGCTATGGGGGCACATGCAGGACAGGAGGAGCCGGCAGCGGACCCCAGAGGAGGTAACGGGCTGCTCTGTGAAATACCATTGCATAAAGCAGGTGATTATAACATCTTTTTTATTTGAATTTTTTTTTAAATGGCGCCGATTGCACGCAAATATGTGGCCTCTCGGTGGCCAGGTCTTAGCGCCGAGAGGGCCGTTATTTGTGTGCATTAGCGCCAATAGGGCAGTTCCGAGTGCGTGCACCCTGCGAGTTCCCGACACAGTGATCAACGTGAAAAGCTCCCTATTGCTTCTTACAAATCAGGAGTTTTCCAGTCACGTGACAGACCATCACGGTGGTCACATGGTCACCAAGCCCCCCCGGCCTACCGGAATACCAAACTCCTTAAAGGGCTGGCCGGAGCCGGCACCAAGGGGTAAAGTTTACGGGTAAATCAGGATTCTTATGTGGCAAGAGAAAGCAGCAACTTTCACGATTGAGATGCGATTGGGTCCGGCTGAGAAAAGGACAGCCGGATACAATCGCACCTCTTGTGTGAAAGGAGCCTTGTAAGAAATCGTTTTTTCAACCAGGCTGTGCATGAGACAGGAGTCACCCACAAGGAATTCAAAGAGTTGAAATGCCCAGCCGTGTCTAACATTTTGACATTTTGCAGAGCTTTTCCAGCTTCCTCCTGTCGAGTAGAATAAATACTGCAGAGAATTTTTAGAGACTGGTGCTCAAGGTAATTTCTCGTCTACTGACAACATAATTGGGGTCTTTGAAAAAGGTAAATGACTTAATCTGTAATGTTACACTTGAAAAAAACCTGTTCTGACAGAAATGAGACTACCATTGCTGACTTTTAAAAGTGGACCTGAACTCGAAAAGGGAAAAAGTGATATCTTATAGGGGGCTATAAGCCCACTGACGGCTGACATCATAGAGCTGGTTCAGGCTTGGGCAAGATTTTGACAATGGAGTCAGGATCTGCCCACATGCCTGGACTGGCACCTGGGCTTAGCCTCTCAGTGAGCTGCTGAGAGCCTGAGCCGGCTGCTCCCTTTCCCTCCACAGCCCAGCGCTCCAGTAAGTGTGGGGGGGGGGGGGAGCAGAGCAGACAACAGTGATTGACAGTCACCAGCTCTCTGTTAAGGGAGTCCTGAGAACTGAGTGATCAGCAGTCTTTAATTGCTCGGTTCTCAGCCTTAGAACCAGTGGGGGGACAAATGCTGCATCCACCTAGGTAAGTATGATTCTGGAAAAAAAAAAAATTCTCCCTTAAACTATTATGTGGGCCTGTGCTTCCTCCATCTCTCCTTCTGCTTCTTCATTATTAACCCATCAGTCATCAGATGGTCACCTCCACACAGAGCTATACTGCAGAACAAGGCATATTAAAGCGGAGTTCCACCCATAATATTAAGTTTGCATTATTAGGCAGCATTAAACCTAATAAACAACATTTGGAAAAATGTTTTTTTTCTTTTACTCACGTTTTGATGCCTTGGAATCTGCTACTTCCTCTCCCTGGCGCCTGACATCATTACCCTCGGCGCCCGTGCTCGCCAGTGCTCCTGGGAAATGCTTGTCATTATTTCCCAGGAGACAGTGGGCAGCGCCGGGGCTTTGTTGCCATCACAACGGGGGCGGGCACTTCCGACGATGACACCCGTTGTGATGGCAACGTCAGAAGTGTACGACGCATGCGCGAGAACGGGCGCTGCATGCTGGTCGCTCAGCTGCACCAGAGCCCGGAAGATAGTGCTTGTGGGCTTCACATGCCCACAAGCACGATGGAAAGTGCCAAGAACAAGGAATATAACATATCTTGCTCAATTAAATCAGCAATCGGGCAGCGAGTAAAAAGAGAAATGTGAGTGCTAGTAATAAGTCTTTTGAAATGAAGTGTATGGTGCTGGAGGAGGCTGCTCACCAATAACTGTGGTGTTCTGCTGAACCCTTAGAGGTGATTACTAAAAGATTCAAAAGATGGGAGCACCACTTTAGTTACAGAATAAAATGTTTTATGGACAATGCAAACTAGTGCGGCACTCCCATATCTTCAATCATTCTGAATGTATAAAGGACAGAGGCCAGGCAACTAGTATTTTTAAGAAAAGCGTTCAGCGATGGCATATTCTGCCTTTCCCTTAGCATAGGTTTGGCTTTAAGCACACATAGGAACACCATTTATCAATACTTTACTACCAAGAGAATAATTTACAGCTTTCTGCAAGCATCAAAGCCAGATATATCAAAACATTAAAAAAAAATAAAAAAAATTAAAACAAAAAGTAAAATTTGTCTCAATTTTCATCTCTGCTGTTGGCCATTTACTGCATCACCCTGAGGGCAGAAAACAAAATAAAATGCTACCGAAAGCAGAATTTTAATCAATTTCTTTTTATTTTACTAAAGTGGCACTTTCACAGATACGCTAAGATGGAGATGGAAAACAGAATGGTCGTAATGCAAATGGGCTATTCGATCTGAATGGCAAGTTCCTCATTTTTACAGTTTTATCAAATGGATGGTTAAAAAAAAAAAAAAAATTGCTGGCATCGTTCCCAGAATGCAGTGCACGGAATCCTCTAGACTTCCAATGTCCCATTAAACCGCAGCTACCAGTATAAAAATCGACATACCGCAATATAAGAATACAAGAATGCATGAATATCATCATCTTCCTCATGCATATTGCATGATTACAGTGTTACGGGGTATATTACGCCACATGTACCCGATGTAAACGGCATTTACAGGGGCGCTGTTGGATATGTCTGGTTTTATGGTCCAATAAAACAGACTGTTGCTCCTTTGTTTGTAAATTCTAACAATCTACTAGAGTATGAGACATGGCGGCTCCAGTACGATCACACCTCCTGGGTAATAAGCAAGCTGGAATATTTTCCAGTTCCTAGAGATTGCTAGGGAAGTGCTACAGAAGTGTGAAAGATGCGCAGCAGACATTCACTCTGCCTGTTATTTTCAGGGGTGTGAGGGCTGGTCCGTTCCAAGACAAAGTTCTTACATTCCTAAGTAGCAACAACATAAAAGGTCTGATCCCTTCATAGGTGCTGGAAAACAGCCTCACATTTTCTGGTATCCCTGGAGGCGGGGCTGGGACAAGGGGTGGGCAGGAGGGGAAGCTGCCCTGGGCGCAAAGGTTTACTGTAGGGATGGGGGCGCCTTCATTCTGTTACAAGGCTGATAGCAGTAGTGACAACGGCAGTGATTTTAACAAGTGAGTGACTGTTGGGCGTAGGATTCACTAAGCTTGCACATCATGAGGGGGGGGGGGGGGGGGGGCGGTTTGGCGCCTTTGCCCGGGAGCTGGATGACCTTGTCCCAGCACTACCTGGAGGAATCCAAAATCTTGATTAAGTTATTGTTCTGGCTTTTATTACAATTGTACAACTTCCGAACGTTTTGGCATCTAAGGATTGTATGGAGGTGTCCAAGTAAATAAAAAAAAAAATCTGTAAATACTGTTAAAGCGGAGTTCCATACAAAAATGGATTCCTCCCCCCTCCGGTGTCAAATTTGGCACCTTTCAGGCGGGAGGGGAGAGCAGATACCTGTATGATCCAGGTATTTGCTCCTACTTCCGGGCATAGATCGCTGCAATATCCGTGGCGATCTATGCAACGTCCGGCCCCTCATCCATCCCCGCCGCTGTCTAGGTCCCAGAAGACAGCGGGGACCAGTGAGATCGCGCAGCGCGACACGTGCATGCGCAGTAGGGAACCAGGCTGTGAAGCCGCAAGCCTTCACTTCCTGATCCCCTTACCGAAGATGCTGGCGCCTCCACCTGGGAGCCGAGAGACAGATCGGCTTCGGGTGAGGACATCGCGGGCTCCCAGGACAGGCAAGTGTCCTAATATTAAAAGTCAGCAGCTGCAGTATTTGTAGCTGCTGACTTTAATTTTTTTTTTTTCGGCGGAACCCTGCTTTAAGATGGGTTGCAGCAGATGCACTGCAGGAGTTGTTATAATACATCTTTATATGGCAACATAAGTCAACTATTATCTTTGTGTGTCATTCCGTTTTACATTATGGAAATGTATTTGAATGCTGTAGGCGGTTATAGAGACACATGGATATCAACACAGAACAATCTTGGAACTTGTGACATCAGACCAGTTCAAAGGCCAACATCTATAATACTCACACTCAATAATAGCAAAGGTTAAAATATCAAGAACAGAAGTCTCCAAACCGCGGCCCTTTGCTTGTCTTTATCGGGCCCTTGAGGCAACATTCCTGCCACTGACACCAACAATGGGGCATAATTCATTCCACTGACACCAACTTTTTCTCCCCCTAATACCAAAGATTGGGCATTGTTTACTCCCACTGGGCACAATCCTGGCCCCCCTAAAGTCTGAAGGATAGTAAACTGACCCTTTCTATAGAAAGTTTGGAGATCCTTGATCTAGAACAATGGTCTCCAAACTGCGTTCTGGGGACCAGATGCGGCCCTTTGCTTGCCTTTATCCTGCCCTTGGGGCACTATTCCTTCCAAAGACACCAACAATGGACACTATTTCTCACACTGATATCAACGATTGGGGCACTATTCCTCCCACTGACACCAATGATGGGGCACTATTCCTCCCACTGACAACAATGATTGGCGCACTATTCCTCCCACTGACACGAATGATTGGGGGGCTATGAGGGGAGTGGTGTCACCTCTATGGAGGGCTGTAGTGTCAGTGAACCCACATCCCTTGTGCAATGGAGAAAAAAAATCACTCAAAGAAGAGAGTGTGTGTCCTCTAATGGGACTTTGGTTTGGGTCACATCCCTTTCATTGTTTTGCTGGATGTGGAGGCGAGCGTTCACTGACAACATGTGCCTATCTTAAAGAGCTTTTGGTTATATGTTCCTTTCCCCATCTGCCCTGTGCAAGAACAATTCTATCCTCAAAAGGGCTTCTCTCTTTCCGACCCCAGTGTGTCCTCAGGCTCTCCCTACCCTCCTTTTCAGGCCATCCCTCCCACTGTGGAGGAGGGGGGTTTTTGGGTTGATGGTGGGGTCTCCCCCGGGTTTGACATCTGTGAATATCTACACACACGTATGTAACTGTGGGTCTCCAGGGAGTGAACTCAAAGGAATCTGTACCCATGCATGTTTTTAAGACAAAATTTTTGGAATGTTGACTACACTGCCACAATATCTAATTATGGTTTCTTCTCGCTTACACCCCTGAAAAAGGAGGTAACGTAGCACTCTGAAACGCGTTGGGCGTGAGAGATTATAAACTGTATTGTATATACATTTTCTATATGTGTAGCAGTGTATAAATATACAGATATGCTCAAACATTCCTCGTTTTTATACATGAATGTTGTTTTTTGTCTATATATTTGCTAAATAAAATTCTTAAAATTATCAATACACTTTACTAAAATCTTTTGAAATAATACAGTGCCTTAAAAACCTACCACATAGAGGATCTTTTCTTGCTTTTGGAGCATCTTAAGAGGTTTATTAATACACCAAAAGTGATATCACTTCATATGCTGTAAAAAAAACAACATTTTGGGATTATTGTTTGAAGCCCTTTGCTTCACTTTGATAAGGAGGCCTTTTGCGGTTCCCGAAACGTTGACTGTGAATGGAATTAGACCACAAGTGATATGTAAACAAACTGCTTCAGTATTTTTTTCCTGGAGGAACAGCTTGAAGTATCTATGTTTTAAAGGGGAACATATAATAAAATCCATGTAATATAAGGAGACCTTGTCCATTTAGGATAAAGCCCACACCCCGACCACCTTATATTGTCTTTCACAGCACCCCCTCAGTGCTCCTTTTGCGGCCCCAACCATAAAATACTCATTGTTTCTAGGTATGGATGAACATGTCATCTTTTCTAATGATACTCTCTAGTGGGTCTAGCGGGCAATAATTAGGTCCGAGCACTGTCACATGGCAGTAGGGGTGAGGTCAATGCCCCTACTAGACTAGCCAACCTCAGTTATTTTGCTGTGGTTGTGGTGGCGGAAGCAATGGCAAGGGAACGCTTTGAAAGGTTGAGTATAAGGTGGCTGGAGGGCAGTTGTACACAGACCCTGTCACATTGCCCTTTGAGGGTGTATCCACTTAGGCAAACTTTTTTTTTCAAACAAACTATAAAGAAACACTTACCGTTCAGAAGATCCTTCTACATCCACCTTTTCTGGCTTTAGTTTGGGTTGGCTTGGCTTTTGTGTGGCTACTGTTGATATGATCCTGCAGGCATTACATCTCTTATCATACAGCATAGTCTGTTTAGTTGAAAGGGGGATGAATGGATGAATGGAAACACACAAGCTTTGCTACCCAAGAAATGTCCTCTCGGTTTCTTAATAATTTCAGAGTGTCTCAAAGCGTATACAGTCATGTCCCTCAATACAACGGTGCAGCCATTCATATTAGAAAAAAAGCATAACTATGCATTTTGAACTCTTGAACTATGAATTTTATAGGTTCCCTGTTCTGTACACATTTTATTCTTTCCAGTTTTTATTAGGTTGAGGCAACCAAACCAAAAGTCCACATTTGGAATAGTAATGTTCCCTATTAAGGCAGTTGATGGAAGAGGATGTCTGAAACGGAGGTTTCCAAGTGAATCAAGCTGCATTGTGTGTAACTGCTGCATGAAGTCATCATGGACACAAAAGACAAGACCAAAGAAATATATATTTTCTCTCAGCGTGGAGGCGACTTTCTGTTTTGCAAGCAGTCCTCCTTTAAAATTGGTGTTACTGAGCTTCATAGTCTTTCAATGTCGTTATATGTGTTTGTACCCAGTCTCAGTGAGTGCATTTGATCCCTATCAGTCTTGGTTAGGTTGCTGGTTTTTGTTGATGCTGAAAGCTGTGAACAAGGTTTGCACTGAGCCTGGGAAGGGACAATTTTCATGCTTGGCCGTTTGGCTCGAATCTTGATGTGTTGTTCAATTTTCCTCTTAAGTCTTCAGGCGGGTTTCTTGTTTTCTGTGAAGGAGTAAAATTGAAACCATATGAAGACGGTGTTCAAAAACAAAGGCCTGCTGGGCATGTATACACTAGAGGTATCTATTTTTGGTGGGAGGTAGCAATGTAAATGGCAGTAAACACTTTTTCCACATAAAAAGAAAGTTTTATCGATCAGTGAAATGATCGTGCCTTACCATGGCTCTCGCTACAGATAAGCCTATAAGTCTAGTTAGGTTAAAAAACTGAATTATTTTACAAGTTACAGTTAAACTCCTGCCGAGCGCTCACAGTAAATATACTGCGAGCGGGTGGCAGGTGCAGGCTCGGAAAAATACATGTATGTTGCCGGTGTTCTGTCAAAATAGCCAATTTATCGAGATCTCCAATTACGTCACTTCTGGTTACTGTGAAGTTTAAAGCATCAGTAATTGGAGATTTAGACGAGTTGCTGTTTTGACACAACACCGGCAAGCGTGTACACTCTGGTACAAGAATAGTTTTCCGTTTTGACAGAACAGCGGCTAAGGAGGAAAAACTTGTCGCCGCCTTGGAGGCGGCCATCTTGTTGGTTACTATCGAGCGGACTAACAATGTCCGCTCATAATATTGTGTACCGGAGTGTACACGCTTGACGGTGTTGTATCAAAACAGCAGCTCGTCTAAATCTCCAATTACTGATGATTAAGAGCCGGTTCACACAGGGGCAGCACGACTTGCAGCGCGACTGCCTTAGGCGACCTGCACACGACTTCAGCGGAGGCTTGCAAAATGACTTCTGTATAGAAGTCAATGCAAGTCACACTGAAGTCACCCCGATGTAGTACAGGAACCTTTTTCTAAGTTGGAAAGACTTGAGTCGCTCCTATTAGAACGGTTCCATAGTACAGAACGGAACGTGACTTGTCAGGCGGCTAAGTCGCCTGACAAGTTGCCCCTGTGTGAACTGAGTCTTACAGTAACCGGAAGTTACGTGATTGGAGATCTCGATTAATTGGTTATATTGACAGAACACCGGCTTGCATCTGGGTTTGGGGTGCACATGCGTGTGCCACACTGCCGACCTTGTGCTGTGTCCAATAGCAGCAAATTTCAGTCAGTGATTTTGGCTGAAACCTGCTGATTGGCAGTGTCCAATTACAAACACAGAGTTGTGTGTTTACAAACACACAATGAGTGGCTGATATGCATGGGCATAACCTGCCCCAGTCCCACGATACAATAGTACAAAACCAACAGGATTGCCCAAAGGGACTTTGTAACACACACTGCAAGGTAAAAAAAAAAAAAAAAAATTCACATTTTATTCAAAATAGACATTTAAAAAATTTACAGTAGGTAAAGAGATTATTCATAATTAAACATGCATAAAGCTATAATGTACACATGGACCATTACATGAATTTTTCGTCATCACAGATAATTCATAGCAAACAAGCACCTGCATAAATCTCGACAGTTTGTATGGCTGAATTTGCATTGCACAGATATCGCATGTGATCTGCACAGCAGTGTGGTGCGAATCACATGTAATGTCTGTGTATGCACCAGTGTGAACCCAGCCTAAATCTCCCCCTCCATATCATTAATGGATCTTGTGTCGGCATACAAGGGTTGTGAAGGCCTTTCAGGTAAATGTTTGGGTACCTGAAGATACAGTATATCACAAAAGTGAGTACACCCCTGACATTTTTGTAAATATTTTATTCTATCTTTTCATGTGACAACACTGAAGACACTTTTCTACAATGTAAAGTAGTGAGTGTACAGCTTGTATAACAGTGTAAATGTGCTGTCACCTCAAAATAACTCAACACACAGCCATTAATGTCTAAACCGCTGGCAACAAAAGTGAGTACACCCCTAAGTGAAAATGTCCAAATTGGGCCCAATTAGCCATTTTCCCTCCCCGGTGTCATGGGACTCGTTAGTGTTACAAGGTCTCAGGTGTGAATGGGGAGCAGGTGTGTTAAATTAGGTGTTTTCACACTCACTCTCTCATATTGGTCACTGGAAGTTCAACATGGCACCTCATGGCAAAGAACTCTCTGAGGATCTGGAAAAAAGAATTGTTGCTGTCCATAAAAATGGCTTGGCTATAAGAAGATTGCCAAGACCCTGAAACTGAGCTGCAGCATGGTGGCCAAGACCATACAGCGGTTTAACAGGACAAGTTCCACTCAGAGCAGGCCTTGCCATGGTTGACCAAAGAAGCTGAGTGCACGTGCTCAGCGTCATATCCAGAGGTTGTCTTTGAGAAATAGACATATGAGTGCTGCCAGCATTGCTGCAGAGGTTGAAGGGGTGGGGGGGTCAGCCTGTCAGTGCTCAGACCATACGCCGCACACTGCATCAAACTGGTCTGCATGGCTGTCCTCCCAGTAGGAAGCCTCTTCTAAAGATGATGCACAAGAAAGCTCGCAAACAGTTTGCTGAAGACAAGCAGACTAAGGACATGGATTACTGGAGCCATGTCCTGTGGTCTTATGATACCAAGATAAACGTATTTGGTTCAGATGGTGTCAAGCGTGTGTGGCGGCAACCAGGTGAGGAGTACAAAGACAAGTGTGTCTTGCCTACAGTCAAGCATGGTGGTGGGAGTGTCATGGTCTGGAGCTGCATGAGTGCTGCCGGCACTGGGGAGCTACAGTTAATTGAGGGAACCATGAATGCCAACATGTACTGTGACATACTGAAGCAGAGCATGATCCCCTCCCCTCGGGGACTGAGCTGCAGGGCAGTATTCCAACATGACAACAACCCCAAACACACCTCCATGACGACCACTGCCTTGCTAAAGAAGGTGAGGATAAAGGTGATGGACTGGCCAGGCATGTCTCCAGACCTAAACCCTATTGAGCATCTGTGGGGCATCCTCAAAGAGAAGGTGGAGGAGTGCAAGGTCTCTAATATCCACCAGCTCCGTGATGTCATCATGGAGGAGTGGAAGAGGACTGGATGGCAACCTGTGAAGCTCTGGTGAACTCCATGCCCAAGAAGGTTAAGTCAGTGGGCACACAAAATATTGACACTTTGGGTCCAATTTGGACATTCTCACTTAGGGGTGTACTCACTTTTGTTGCCAGCAGTTTAGGCATTAATGGCTGTGTGTTGAGTTATTTTGAGGTGACAGCACATTTACACTGTTATACAAGCTGTACACTCACTACTTTACATTGTAGTAAAGTGTAATTCCTTCAATGTTGTCACATAAAAAGATATAATAAAATATTTACAAAAATGCGATGGGTGTACTCACTTTTGTGAGATACTGTATGTCCTCATTGAAAATACACCTAGTTTCCCTTTAATGCGAGGAGAAGTTCAGTTTTTATAAACATGATACGCGTCACTGGCATTAACATGTGCCCCAAGTTACTAAGCAACTGGTGACTATCATGCAGCCAAGCATAATTCTCCATGTGAATTAATTTTCCCAACATGAAATTAGTATGTGTCACCTTCCCAATGCTAATATCTGTGTTACGGTTCCTTTGTGTTCTCCAGAGTGTAAGGCTGTCTATACTGTATGCTTGCCAAGAAAAAACAAGCCATGTGCCTGGTATCTGCACAACTGGCTACAGTCGGGCAGTGTAGAGGGGTGGTAACGAGCCCTCTCCTAGATTCCAATCACTGTGAACAGAGTGACAAGACTTCCACCAGGAGAAAGTGACGAGCAGTCAATCACAGCAACTGTGCAGCACAACTAAGCAGGTAGCACAGTCTGCATATGTCATGGGTAAATATGGCTTCCTTCATACACTTGTAGCGCTAACCCCGCAGGAGCCGCTGGTGCATGGGATCCCCCAACCTACACAGCCAGGCACACTGCATACACAACACACAGAGTCAGGAAACAGTCTGAGCAGCTTTGTTTTTTTTTACTTTATTTAAGGGATTAAACTTGGATGGGGATGGGGAATATGGGATGTCCACTTGATGAGTGTAGTAAAGTCTTCAGTATATACACTCCTCTGCCTCCTGCACAAACTTGCTTGTAGATCTACTCCTTCTCCTCCAGCACAACTCTTGCTCGTGGAACTACAACCCCCAGGACCAGCTGGCACTGTTTGGATAGTCTAACACAAGGCTCGGTTAGACTAATAACAGATGCCCTTTACAGGCAAGGCCTGCAAGCCCGTTTGGTGTAGAAAAGTTCTAGTGCTCAGCTGTCTTATTTGTGGCTACTGCTCCCAGTACCACCTCTTCAGGCACTGCCAGCCCACCTGGCTGCAACTGCTCCTTTCTCCAGGCCCGTTCCACCACAGGCCTCCTGACTGGCTCTGCATCCATCCCAGGCTGCTCTCTCCCAGTTCTCTCAGGCTGCCTCTCAGTCCTCCCGACTGTGTGTCACTCACCAGCCCTCCTGGCTGTCTTCCACCAGGCAGTGGCCTCCTGCTGTCCTCTCCTTGCTCCCATGCCTCCTGGTCAGGATCCCCCTGCGTGTCTTGAAGAGGGGTTCCCTCCACACCTCCGACTAGGGGGGTTACTCTCAAAGGCCTCCGACAGCTAACACTCCATCTCCAGTTTCCACCCAAACTTCACTGCCCCCAGCTGGGTGGACCCTGAGTATTTGAGGGGGCCTGCACCCTGCAACCCATCTGTTGGGGATTGGTCAGGGCCTGCAGAACACTCCAGACAGCTCCACCTTACTTCCCCTCCCATTCTTCTAGAAGTTTCCAGTAAGTAGGGGGGAGGTTTCAGTAATGCTGACTGTGAGTCACCCAGCCCTCCCTGGACCTCTGCCCAACCCAGGAAAAAAACACACAGACTTGGCACAAATTTACCTACACTCTACACTTAATGCTAGGGGGTGCTACACACTCATAAAACAAAAACTGTACAAAAACAAAGTGTTTAAAACTTTCAAACGCAGCACCAACATTATTTACATCACGTTGATCACATAAATCTGAACTCGAATTATTGTCTGAATACAAGAGTCATGTGCAGTCTTGGTCATGTACTTCGTGTATTTCTTCCAGATCTGTGCAGTAATCCAGTGTGAGCCTTTAACTCTGTGCAGGAGCTTTCTGTAATAAGGACCGGTTGTTGCTACTGTCATTTATTGTGCAGAGTGACTGGTCTCGTCTCTGCCCCTCTCATAGTTTTCTGCAGGGATTCTATAGCGAATGGAGCCTGCTGGCCCCTCCCACATCTCTGCTAAGATTATGTACAGCACAGTGATGATATCACTGCTACTTTTACAAGGTTATAACTGGATCTGCAAAAATATCTTGGGTTCACAAAATAGATTTATATCCTTTATGACGCTTTACAGCTCACTCCAAGCAGAGAGACCAGGCTCTCACCGAGAGCCCCGGGTCTTGTACTAAGGATCGGGACCCAGGACTCCTGGTTCCCAGTCACCTGATGGCTGTGAGAGCCTCTGCTTGGCTATCACAGCTATCAGTCATTGTAAAGCTCGCCCATGTGTTTTCTTTCTCTTCTGAATGGAGAGAAAGATACATTGTATCTTTTTCTCCTTACAGATGTTAACCGGTTCCCGACCTGCGCACGCCCATGTACGTCGGCAGAATGGCACGGCTGGGCAAATGGGCGTACCTGTACGTCCATTTGAATTGCCCGCCGTGCCATCGCACGCCGGCCGGGAGCTCCGTGAGTCGGGTCGTGGGTCCCGCGGACTCGAACGCTGCGGGCATACCCGCGATCGCCTCACGGAGAGGATGAACAGGGAGATGCCGTTGTAAACAGCATCTCCCTGTTCTGCCTAGTGACAGGTGTCACTCGATCTCTGCTCCCTGTCATCGGAGCAGAGATCAGTGACGTCACACATACAGCCCATCCCCCTACAGTTAGTAATCACTCCCTAGGACACACTTAACCCCTTCCCGCCCCCTAGTGGTTAACCCCTTCACTGCCAGTGCCATTTACACAGTAATCAGTGCATTTTTAATTGCACTGATCGCTGTATAAATGACAATGGTCCCAAAAATGTGTCAAAAATGTCCGACATGTCCGCCATAACGTCGCAGTCACAATAAAAATCACTGATCGCCGCCATTACTAGTAAAAAAAAAAATATTAATAAAAATGCCATAAAACTATCCCCTATTTAGTAAACGCTATAATGTTTGCGCAAACCAATTATTAAACGCTTATTGCAAATTTTTTTTTACCAAAAATATGTAGAAGAATACGATCGGCCTAAACTGAGGAAAAAAAATGTTTTTTTATATATTTTGGGGGGATATTTATTATAGCAAAATGTAAAAAATAATGTGTTTTTTTCAAAATTGTCGCTCTTATTTTGTTTATAGCGCAAAAAATAAAAATCGCAGAGGTGATCAAATACCACCAAAAGAAAGCTCTATTTGTGGGAAAAAAAGGACGTCAATTTTGTTTGGGAGCCACGTCGCAAGACCGCGCAATTGTCAGTTAAAACGACGCAGTGCCGAATCGCAAAAAACGCTCTGGTCAGGAAGGGGGTAAAATCTTCCGGGGCTGAAGTGGTTAACAAACAAAAGTATGTTAAAAAAAATATATATATGTATATACACACAAAGCCATACAGCCTGAGGAAGAGCAGGGATGCTTGCAACTGTATGCAGTAGCTGCCATTGATGTACATGATCTGACGATTTTGATGACCTGAAGATTCAGTAAAGTATATTTGCATTGGAGAACGTGTCCCTTCGTTCATGTTTTAATGAATATATATGTGTGTATATATATATATATATATATATATATATATATATAGAATTGTAAATATATAGAAAAAAGTAGCTAGATCAAGGTTTGATCTAGGTCAATGGCAGAGTTAGTGTAAGGGATCAATGTAAGGGTCAAAGATCAAGGTTAAAAGGTCAAGGTCAGTATATTTTGGGTAGGATTTTTTAAATTAGTAGCAGTGTCAGTTAGTGTCAGCGTGATAAGATAAAATAAAAGCAAAATGCTCACTATTGTTTCTGGGCTGTAATACGGGTACAAACAACAAATTACATACACATATATGGTATTGCTGCAATTGTCAGGAGCATGAGAATTGATTTTGAGTTGTTCTTTGGTGGCAAGTAATGGTAACAGCAAGAAAAATACAGCTCTTTTTTTTTTTAAACAAATCTTTTATTTTAATAATAATAATTATTTAAATAATAATAATTATATATAGAGAGAGAGAGAGAGAGAGAGATATCTATCTATATATACTCTCTCTCTCTCTATATATATATATATATCTATATAGATGTAGATATATATCTATATCAGGAGATGTCTATTACCATTTACCACCAAAAGAAAACCCAATTTGCCCTGAAGAAAACAAGGTATAATCCACCTGGATGCACAATCTAGTTGCAATGATATGTACTAACGCACATCAAATTTGCAAAATTGTGTTCAGGCATTTGCTTTACCCTCCATCCCTAAGGGGTTAAGAAAAGGTCACTCTGCATAGGTTTCAGTGCGCTGTTTGTATGGCATGGTCATTGGAGATCCATCCTTGTCTCTAATCTTCAGCTGTAACGTTGCCTTGGGCTGGGCACTTTCAGCTGCATGCCAGAAGGATTCAGAGGTCACTTGCCCATCTTGCATCTAAAGACTTGGGGAAGTGACTGCAGACATTTTTGGAAGCCATAGACCAAAAATTTCCCAGTATCACTGGTACACTGGCTTATTTCTCAGCCTGTAAGTTTCTCAAAAGTACATTTAACCTTTAAAAATAAGAAGTTGGTGTGAAGGTCTGGCACAGATTTTTTTCAGGGCAAAATAGATGCCAGGAAGGGAAACAGCAAATCCACAGCTTCTGACAGTCCACAGCCGTAATGCAATATTTAATGCACACTGGAATGCAACATAAGTGACAGCTGCATCTGACTGCCAAAAACCAGGATTTATAAAAATACATTGAAATGCTGTAAATATTACAGAATGCCCTCTCCCTTTTTTGTACTCCTGTTCAAAAACGTAATACATCATTTGAAAGACTTATTAAAAATAATAAAATGTCAAGGACTTATAATACAGACCTGGTATTGAATACAGTCTCAGAGCAATATATTTATTGGACAGTGCGCTACTGAGAAAGTAAAAGTATTTTGCAGAGTAACATATTACCAGAGCTGTTCTTTATGGAAGAGCCAAATTCTCAGTGGCTGAAATCACAAAATTTAAGAACCAGAACACACATTGATCTACATTCTTTGCCAAGGGAGAACAACTTATGAGGCAAACCAATATCTTGCTTATTAATATAATTCTGATATATTCCACAGTCCTGTACAGAGAACACCAAGACAGTCACATTAGTCTTTCCCCAGAGGAGCTTACTTACACTCTAATGTCCCCCCACAGTTACACACTAATATTATTATTATACTTTTATATAGCTCTGACATATACCACTGTGCTGTACAGTGAACACTGTGTCAGTCACATCAATCTCTGCACCAGAGGAGCTTCTCCACCAGGTGTTGCTGTTCTGCAGGGTGCTGTTGCCACATTCGGCTTTGGTCTCAGCTAAGAGAAGCAGCAAGCCTGGGGCCTCTCCTGCAGGCTTTTCCCCAGCCATCATGGACTGGGCTGGAGAAGACGAAGGTGGAGGCTCTCCAGAGGCACTGAAGCCTACACAATGTGCTCAAGCTGCATTGGATCCTGGGCTTGTCCCTATGCAAGGGGAGTCCTTACCAGCCTTTCAGGATAGAGTGGTGAATAGACTTTGCCGTATTACTAAGGAGGAACCGAAGCTTGCTGTCCTGAAAGCAGATTTCAGGAAAAATAAATCCCTGCATAGTAAGTCTGGAAGCAAGCTGAAGTCTCTGGAGGAGGCATTGAAAAAGCAGGAGAAGTTGGTCGCCTCTCTGAAGCAAAGCAGTGGTATGTTCAAGAAGTATGAGAATGAGGAGAGATTCCAACAGATGAAGGAGTGTGCCTATGCCAGTACCAGCCAGAGGGTGGATACCACAGCAAGGCGACAGTATGAAGGGGGTAAGGAAGTGGCTTCACACGGTGGCCCCAGTACTACCCCTGTCTCAGGATCTGTCGTGTCTGAGTCAGTATCTGCCCCCCTCCCTCCCCATCAGCCTGGGTCATCTCAGGAGGAGGTTGAGGAAAATGGCAGATTGCTGCAGGCCATTACAGAAATTGAATCTCCCTGGCACGACTCATCAGATGAAGATCTTGGTAAAGGAGTGCTTGCTGAAAATATCTCTCAGTGTGTGGAGAACTTTCCTGAGATTGCTGCTACAAAGAAAGAGATTGTACCTGCCAAAAGATCCTTGCAATTGGCAATTGTGTGAATCCAGACAGAGAAGTTTCTGCTGGCTGTGAGAAGGTGTCCCACATGGACAATAAGACTGCAGAGCAGGAATGCTGCATGAACAATGAAACTGCAGAGCGGGAGTGCAGTATGAACTCTGAAATAGCTGTTTTTTTTCTAAACAGAAGACTTCACTTGATAACGGGACTGCTGGTAACCGTGGTACTTCTGGGAGTAGAGTGAGCGGGACTGCTGTGCTGGAGGGGAGGAGGGAGGATCAGGTGGTGGGTAATTTGCCAAGCCTGATTTCAGAGGTTTCTATGCGGCCAAATATTTCTTTCCAGCAAGTTAATGTGTCATCTGTCCCAGTCAGGAACTATGCTAAGGCTGTGTCAGGACAAAGTCATGCTGCTACTGCTGGAAGGGAGCGGGACTTTCATCTAAGGCACCTTCTTCCATTAATTGTAGGAATGTGGTACAGCTCAGGTGGGAAGGAGGAGGTTTTCCACCTATCAGGAGGGTGCTTGTGGATAACATCCTAGCCACGAGATTTAAGGCAGAGTATATTTATGCTCTCATCAGTCCGGCAGGTTCCTATGAATATGATTTGTCATTCATGCGTCCAGAATAACTCGATCTGTTTTAGGAGCCGTATGAGCATGTATATAGGGGCCAGCCGGACTGGAAGGGGCTTGTCGCCAAGGTAATCTCACGACAGCCCTTGATAAAGAATGTGACTATCCTGACAAGGAATAAGTCTATACCCCCCAAAGATTTATGGGTCTGGTTGAGGAAGTTTGGTGAAACTTTGTGCCCGCTAAAAAAGATTGTTGATGATAGAGGAATCTGGACAGGTGGGTGGTCGGTGTCAATGAGGTTGAGAGTGTGTGATTATGTGGTCAAGCATTTGCTCTCCTCAGCCTTTATAGGATCACCATCTTCTACCCTGGTCAACCTAAGTTGTACCATAAATGTGGAGCCAAGGGACATTTCTAATTTTCCTGTCCAGAACAGAAGTGTTCTTTGTGTCCGGAACTGGGGCATCTGGCTAGGGACTGTAACCTATTTAAATGTAACTTGTGTAATAAGGTTGGTCACCCTTATAGCCAGTGCCCTGAGGCTTTTGCACAAAAAGCCTGAGCTAGTGGAGGAATTCTTCTGTCTGGATAGGGAAGAGTCTGGGTTGGCTGAGGTTGTGTCAGGGTATCCTAGCGTCTCTGTCCCATCAGAATCTGTGTCTGTGAGGCTGGTTGTGGTGACAGTTTCCCCCTAGTCTGTTTCCCTAGTCAGTGTCAGATTGTGTGGTTGTCAAGTCTGTGTCTACACCTACTGTTTCTCCTAAAGTAGTGGAGGGTGCTGAACTATTACTATTTAGTGATTATTTATTTTTTATGTTTTTATTAATGAGCTGTATGTTTGTATGATTTTTTTAATAAACAAAATTTTACACTCTAATGTCCCCCCACAGTCACACACTATTATTATTATACATTTATATAGCTCTGACATATACCACAGTGCTGTACAAAGAACACAGAGCCAGTCACATCAGTTTCTGTACCAGAGGAGCATACACTCTAATGTTCCCACCATAGTCGAATACTGTGATTATTATAGCTGTTTTTAGCTCTGACATATACCGCAGTGCTGTGAAGAGGGCACTGAATCAATCACATCAATCTCTGCACCACAGGAACTTACAGTCTAATGTCCCACCACAGCCAAACAGGCACACTCTAGGGCCATTTTTCAGTGAAAGCCCATCAGGGGTGTGATATCATTAAAGGAGAGACTGCAGATAATCATTGTGGGATTTTGTATTACAGTTATGTCTTATATATCTTACTTTAGATGCATACAGTGCTTAACAGAGGTCTTCCTTAATAAGAGTTTATTTTACTTTTTGTCATGTCTGATTGCTAAATATACAGTATATACATGTGTTTTACCCTGAGTTACTTTTCTGTTGCCCTGTTCCTCTAAATGAACTTTTCCGTGGCCTCTTTGCTTCTTGTAAATTCTCTTTACACTCCATGACTACATTAGTAGAAAATACATCTGTGAGGCTTCTAACAAAGAACAGTCCACTCTACACAGATAATATGTCTCATATGAGGTAATGCCACATGTCATTATGTTTTAAAAAAAATAAGTGATATACAGTATATGGCAAACATTATAAAGAATGCAATAAGAAATGTAAGGGTGCAATTAGGATGGCTAAGATAGAACATAAAGGCCCATAGCGGAGGAGAGCAAAAAAAATCCCAAGAAATTCTTTAAGTACCGTATTTATCGGCGTATAACACGCACTTTTTTCCCCTTAAAATCAGGGGAAAGTCGCAGGTGCGTGTTATACGCCGATCCCCGCCGATCCCGAGCTGTCACATTTTCAAAATCGCGGACCGCGATTTGAAAATGGCGCCGCCGGAGCCGAAGTACACAGAGCCGGTCCTCGGCTCTTTCCGGCGGCTCTCGTTTACTTTCGGCTCCACTCGTAGTCCCAAGCGGAGCTATCCGAACCTACTCGGATAGCTCCGCTCGGGACTACGAGTGGAGCCGAAAGTAAACGAGAGCCGCCGAAAAGAGCCGAGGACCGGCTCTGTGTACTTCGGCGCCGGCGGCGCCATTTTCAAATCGCGGACCGCGATTTTGAAGCCCTGGAAGCAGGGACAGGGGATCCCAGGCTGCACTGGGGCAAGGCTGCACTGGGGAAGGCTGCACTGACAAGGCTGCACTGGGGAAGGCTGCACTGACAAGGCTGCACTGGGGAAGGCTGCACTGGGGAAGGCTGCACTGGGGAAGGCTGCACTGACAAGGCTGCACTGACATGGCTGCACTGGGGAAGGCTGCACTGACAAGGCTGCACTGACAAGGCTGCACTGGGGAAGGCTGCACTGACAAGGCTGCACTGACAAGGCTGCACTGACAAGGCTGCAATGATGGGCATTTAAATGTAAGTTTTTTTCCCTTCAACTTCCCTCCTAAAAGTTTTTTTTCCTTAAAATTCCCTCCTAAATTGGGGTGCGTGTTATACGCCGGTGCGTGTTATACGCCGATAAATACGGTATGTAAACAGTAAAAAAGGGAGGACAGACCATATTGGCCCCATAAAGAATGAGGAAGGACATCTGGTTACAAAGGATGGGGAGATGGCAAAGGTATTGAATTTATTCTTCTCCTCAGTCTTCACGAGTGAATCGGGGGGCTTCAGTAACCAAAACTGCAGTGTTTATCCTCATGACACAACACAGGAAGCACCTACATGGTTAACAGAGGACGGAATTAAAATTAGACTTGAGAAACTTAACATTAATAAATCACCGGGACCAGATGGCTTGCATCCGAGGGTACTTAGGGAACTCAGTCAGGTGATTGCCAGACCGTTGTTCCTAATTTTTACAGACAGTCTATTGACTGGAATGGTACCAGCTGATTGGAGAAAAGCCAATGTAGCACCAATATTTAAAAAGGGCCCAAAAAACATCCCTGGGAATTACAGAACAGTTAGCCTAACATCAATAGTATGTAAACTCTTGGAGGGGATGATAAGGGACTATATACAAGATTTTAGTAATAAGAATGATATCATTAGCAGTAATCAGCATGGATTCATGAAGAATCGTTCTTGCCAAACCAATCTATTAACCTTCTATGAGGAAGTGAGTTGCCATCTAGATAAAGGAAGGCCCGTAGCCGTGGTGTATCTGGATTTTGCAAAAGCATTTGACACAGTTCCCCATAAACGTTTACTGTACAAGATAAGGTCCGTTGGCATGGACCATAGGGTGAGTACATGGATTGAAAACTGGCTACAAGGGCGTGTTCAGAGGGTGGTGATAAATGGGGAGTACTCAGAATGGTCAGGGGTGGGTAGTGGGGTTCCCCAGGGTTCTGTGCTGGGACCAATCCTATTAATTTGTTCATAAACGACCTGGAGGATGGGATAAACAGTTCAATCTCTGTATTTGCAGACGATACTAAGCTAAGCAGGGCAATAACTTCTCCGCAGGATGTGGAAATCTTGCAAAAAGACCTGAATAAATTAATGGGGTGGGCGACTACATGGCAAATGAGGTTCAATGTAGAAAAAATGTAAAATAATGCATTTGGGTGGCAAAAATATGAATGCAATCTATACACTGGGGGGAGAACCTCTGGGGGAATCTAGGATGGAAAAGGACCTGGGGGTCCTAGTAGATGATAGTCTCAGCAATGGCATGCAATGCCAAGCTGCTGCTAATAAAGCAAACAGAATATTGGCATGCATTAAAAGGGGGATCAACTCCAGAGATAAAACTATAATTCTCCCGCTCTACAAGACTCTGGTCCGGCCTCACCTGGAGTATGCTGTCCAGTTCTGGGCACCAGTCCTCAGGAGGGATGTACTGGAAATGGAGCAAGTACAAAGAAGGGCAACAAAGCTAATAAAGGGTCTGGAGGATCTTAGTTATGAGGAAAGGTTGCGAACACTGAACTTATTCTCTCTGGAGAAGAGACGCTTGAGAGGGGATATGATTTCAATTTACAAATACTGTACTGGTGACCCCACAATAGGGATAAAACTTTTTCGCAGAAGAGAGTTTAATAAGACTCGTGGCCACTCATTACAATTAGAAGAAAAGAGGTTTAACCTTAAACTACGTAGAGGGTTCTTTACTGTAAGAGCGGCAAGGATGTGGAATTCCTTCCACAGGCGGTGGTCTCAGCGGGGAGCATTGATAGCTTCAAGAAACTATTAGATAATCACCTGAATGACCGCAACATACAGGGATATGTAATGAAATACTGACACATAATCACACACATAGGTTGGACTTGATGGACTTGTGTCTTTTTTCAACCTCACCTACTATGTAACTATGTAACTATGTAACAGCCACTGATTCTGCAGTTTTTTTGTGCCAACTCCTTACAGCAGTGGTTCTCCACCTTCCTAGTGCCGTGACCCCTTGATAAAATTTCCCAAGTTGTGGGGGCCCCTAACTCTAAGACAAGTAATTTCCCCTCTAACCCACGGACATTTAGCGCTCCTTGAGTCCCTTCCACTCATACAGTATTAAAACCCCTTCTCTTGCATTTTAGGATGTACCTTTCTTTCCCTTTTATGTCTCTCTATCCTAGCCGTCTTTCTTGTTCTTTCTCTTATTCTTTCTCTCACTTTTTCTTTGTTCCTCCCCCTCTTTTCCTCTCCCTTCCACGTATTCTCTATTTTTATTCCTTCTCTTACTCATTGGTGGGGGGGTGGGGGGTGGGGGGAGTTGGGATCAGTGGCAATGCTGGGGGGAGTTCTGATCAGCCAACTTAGGTGCTCTTGATCAAGGTCATCTGCTGATCTGAGAACTGTAGTGGGGACTTTTAATGGCAACTATAATCACAGGTAGTGTTACTCACTGTGTCTCTGGATTTACTGTGTCACCAACTTTGTGGTGTCTCGTAGCAGTGACACCTATGCCAAATTCAGGAGATAGGGTCTCCTCCAGCCCCTCCCACTTCACATTCCTCACCAGTCAGCTGATCTCTAGTCTCTGCTCCCTAGCCATGACTTGAACTAAATGTGCGGCTGCGAAGAGGCTGAGCTGAGTGGGCGGCCACAGGCTCCAGGGACAGCCCAGCTGGGCGGCCGCAAAAAGGCTGGGAGAGCGGTGCAGGCCCAGGATTGGGTAACCCCTGGCAAATCATCATTTGACTCCCAAGTTGAGAACCACTGCCTTACAGCATAACTTACAACTCTTCCCAGAAGTTTGTATTCACCATAAATTGCTGCAATTGTATTTGACAAGAGCCCAACGCCAGAGCAAGATATCATCCACCTACTTGGAGCAAGTTCTGGAATATATGATATCACTATTAGTGGGAAGTAAAGACGCAGACTAATGAGGGGGGGGGGGGTTATTAAGAAGAGTTCTAAAAGTGACTTGAATGTGAGCAGCATATTAGAAAATAGATGATTTCTAATTTGTGTTCTACTTTTTTAATTACTTATTGGGCTCCTTCAGTAGAATAGTGTGAAGACTGAAAAGTGCAGGAATCAAAAGGCAAGAGAGAGAGAGAGAGAGAGAGAGAGAGAGAGAGAGACAGAGACAGAGACAGAGACAGAGACAGAGAGAGAACAGTGAGAGAGAGAGAGAACAGAGAGAGAGAGAGAGCGAGAGCGAGAGAGAGAGAGAGAGAGAGAGAGAGAGAGAGAGAGAGCGCGCGCGCGAGAGAGAGAGAGAGAGAGAGAGAGAGAGAGAGAGAAACAGAGAGAGAGAGAGAGAGAGAGAGAACAGAGAGAGAAGAGAGAGAGAGAGAGAGAGAGAGAGAGAGAGAGAGAGAGAGAGAGAGAGAGAGAGAGAGAAGAGAGAGAGAGAGAGAGAGAGAGAGAGAGAGAGAGAGAGAGAGAGAAGAGAAGAGAAGAGAAGAGAGAGAGAGAGAGCAGAGAGAGAGAACAGAGAGAGAGAACAGAGAGAGAGAGAGGGAGAAACAGAGAGAGAGAGAGAACAGAGAGAGAGACAGAGAGAACAGAGAGAGAGAGAGAGAGAGAAGAGAGAGAGAGAGAGAGAACAGAGAGAGAGAGAAAACAGAGAGAACAGAGAGAGAGAACAGAGAAAACAGAGAGAGAGAGAGAGAGAGAGAGAGAGAGAGAGAGAGAGAGAGACTAATAATAAGAGGAAGAGAATTAGAAAGAGTATGGATGAAATGCAGATTAAAAAAAGGGAAAAAAATAAAGTAGGAAGGAAATGGAGTGAAATGGAGTAAGATAATTCTAGAAAAGAAAGCAAGCACACACAAACACATGCCATCTACTGGCCAGTATACAATATGCAGCACAGGTACGTTGAAGGGCATCACTGGAAATCAAGTGTAAATCTGGATCAGTGAATGGAACAAAGTCTTCTCTGACATGTTTATATAAAGTTCTGTAACTTTTGTCATTCTGGTTACAACCCCGGCCTGTCTCCTGGGTTTTGCTGTTTATTTTGCCTCCAGAGTATCTCTTACTGTACTACTACTTACCCTGACCATAGCATTCTATAATATCTTCAATAAGGAATCTGCATTCTGGTAATAGACTGGTCATCATCATAAGTAAACAACAACCTTATATACAATGTATACGGAGTATAGATTGGCTAAATATGTTCTTTAGGCACTATGATTGTTGAGGCTCTGTCATTTTTGGATGCTACATAAAAAACCATACCAGACCCTTATTCGAGCATGCAGCCTAGCAGGCCAGAAACCATACCAGGCCACATGTCCTCAACATCCCCCCCCACAAAGCTCCATCTCCCCATGTTGATGACGACAAGGGCCTCTTACCCACAACCCTGGCCCAGTGGTTGTGGGGGTTCAGGGGGCAACTTATCGTAATCTGGAAGCCCTTAAGAAGGGGACACCAGATCCTGTTACCTCCTTGTGAATAAATGTGGGGTAGTACCCCTACTCATTTACCAAATAATGACTATTGTACATAAAAACAGAAAACAGTTTTTGACAAGTCCTTTATGAAACATTTTTTAAAAATGTCCCCTGATGTATATCCATCACCTGCATGGAAAAAAAAAAGCCACTCCAATGCCTGGCTCCTGACAAGCTGCTTCCCTGCGCCACTTAAAGCGTAAGTTCACCTTTACAGAAAAATCTGTAAGGTGAACTTACACAGGACCCCCCCCCCCTTCCCCAGTCCGACTGACCTGCATCCGGCAATCTCCCGTTCTGAGCCCTGGTATAGCAGCTTCATGGCTCCGGTGCTTAGAAATCCCGTCAGCTTTCTCTCTTCTTCTTCTCTGATGAGAGGACAGGCTACGGGGGTTCTGATTGGTCGGCGCCACCCATGTGACGGCACCGACCAATTAGAATTAGATTAAGCTCCAGGGATTTCCAAGCCCCAGAGCCATGAGGCGGCTATACCGGGGTTTAGAACGGGAGATCTACATGCTGCAGGTCAGCGGAACTGGGAGGGGGGGCGGCCAGGAGGGAGGTCCTGTGTAAGTTCACCTTACAGATTTTTCTGTAAAGGTGAACTTACTCTTTAAGTAAACCATGGGGGCGACATTGAACAGGGTGAAGTCAATTACATCAGCAGGTGGCCCTGCCCTTGTAATGTAATTGACCCAGCCCCAGTCAATGACATCACTTGGTGTCCATGCCTCCTTGTGACATCATTAACTCTGCCCCCATGGTTTACTTAAGCAGCAGCAGGGGGAAGTGGCATGTCAGTCAGCATTGGGAGCGTTGTTTTTGGGTTTTTTTCATACTGACAGTGGGAGGTGTTCATCCTGATTGGCGATGGATCTGCATCTGGGCACATTTTTGAATTTTTTTTTATAACAATAAAAGCACTTGTCAAAAACTGTCTGCTGTTTTTATTTACACTAGTCTTCTTTGGTGTACCCCATCCTCATTCACAAGGGGGAGGCCAGAATCTAAGCACCCCCTTGTTAAAGGGGTTTCCAGATTCCGATAAGTTACCCCGTGCACCCCCCAAAGTCACCAGGCCAGAGTTGTGGGGATGAGGCCCTTACCCTTATAAACATGGTAGGACCTGCAATGGTATGGACTGAGGGGGGCTGCAAGCTGGTTTTTTTTTTGTTTTTTTTTTACTGTTGGCTTTTTTTGTTTATATTCAGCTTTCAGCAGGGAATCCCAGCTGACAACAGATGAGTCATGTTTGTTAAGGATGCTGCGGGTACCGGCTCCCTAACAACCAGTTATTCACTAGTTGTTAAGGACGCTGGCAGATGCTGGCTCCTTAACAACCAGCTAGTATACTTTAAATACAGCATGACTAAACCACCCCTTATTTACTGAATCTTTTTGTTTACTTTTTTTGTGAATTGACTTTTAGACAAGTGTATGCAGGATTTACCGAGCGTTTCTTAGCTTTTGTGGTAAATACCGCAAAAAACCTGTAGTAAATTGTAATTTTTCATATCGCATGAGATATATGGGTTAATTGTGTCTTATATCTTTTTGTGAACTGACCTCTTAGTGTATTGTGGAATGTCCTTTAGATCCTTTCTTACATGGTAGCAAAGTGTGTACGTCTTGAGTAGGAATTCTGTGTCCAGTCACTTCAGCTGGGCAGGCCTTGGCAGCGTACCTGGGTGGCATCTGGAAAGAAAACACCATGGGTTCATGAAAATGAATTAACCTACTTTTAAATATGATTCAACGCCCCCTGAAACAAACTGTTGATAATAATACTGGAATCTGACAGTTACCTCTTTATGATTGCACTGGGAATTTGATAAATACAGCTTGCCTAGGCTACCCCATTTAAAAGTCAACCTCTGAAATGCTTTGTGAATGTACTACACACATTTCGCATGCCTTTGTAGAGGTATCACTATTTATTTCCAAAGGAGATTGACAATGACCTTGACAAAAAAAAACTAAAACATAACATTACACAAAAGAATAATGAGCACAATCGAAATGATTGCCTTCGCTTAAGTAAATGATACGCTTAGGATGTCATGGAGGGTGCTTTGGCCTCCGTCTGCTTGAAAGCCCAGGTATACAAGGCCATAGGAAGCACTGCCAGAACAAGGTCAGCTAGAGCCCAGGTGGAACATGGTAACATGACAAAAAAATCCCCTACACCCCCCCAAAAAAATTACCGCTAATCTGCATGTTTAATGGTGCCTCTCAGGGGATCAGGAAGGAATATTTTGCCCTGCTGTAGCAAATTGGATTATGCTTTGCTGGGGTTTTTCGGCCTCCTCTGGATCAACTGTGGGTATAGGATTGTGTATATGAGATTGTGTCTGTTTTTTTTCTATTGGTTGAGCTAGATGGACTTTTTTAAACCTAACTATGTAACTTTGTGACAATGTATGCTTATCTCAAATCCTCTCATTTCACATATGCCCCCAGCACAATTCCCCCCCCCCCAAAAAAAAAAGACATTTCCCCTTCCTAATACAAATCCTGTACCCCTCAATTTCCCCTCCAAGCACAAATTCCCTTCCCCAATCTCCCAGCTTAGCACAAATCCCTCCAAAGTTCCCCTTTTAGCACAAAGGGCCCCTTCCCAAAAAAAATTCTCATCCTAGCACAAATGCCCCCCCACCATAATATCTTTTCTAGCACAAACCCCCCAAATCCCCCATCTCCCATTTTATCAGAAAAACTACCCCCGCGCACCACCACTTCTAGCACACCTCCCCACAAATTCTCCCTCCTAGAACAATTCTTACCTCCTACCACACCCCCCCCCCCCCAATTCCCTCCCAACACAAATCCCCCCCAATAAATCTCCTTGTGGTGCCTCCAAACCTCACATTATACCACAGAGTCCCAGGGTGGCCGTCCCTTCTGCCCACCCCCTTGTCCCAGCCCCTGGTAGGAAGCAATCAAAAGGGTGTGTGTGATAAATGGGAATGGCTGGACAGAGACAAAGCAAAGATGATGATGAGAGGAACAACAAAAAAACAAGAAAAATAGAAAGAAAGCCTGAAAAACAAGTAAAGGGAACCCTCCACAAAATGTGACAGCATTAAATAATTAAAGTTCATGCACGGTGACATAAGACTGTCTCGGGTGACTTGGTGGACAAATTTGGATTTGTCCAGCGATCTTGTCCTCGCTCATCTGTGGAATGAAAAAATCATAAATTCATTTCAGATACAGCAACGCACCCTTATCGTCAGCGATGTATCATACAGATACCTATAAAATGAATCCAGAGAGGTAAAATGGGCAATTTATATGTATCTGGGAGCTAAATCATTTCTTTCGCAGTAAGATCTCACACTCCAATACCACGCTCATTACATGTTTGATGCAAATAATTTAAAACTGGGACAAAACGATTCGCTATCCCCAACTGGTGATCCTCATAATGAATAAATTAAATCAGTTTATTACATTATTTGGATGTGCAGTTTATTAGACCTTTAGGGTTGGAGGGTGGGGGGGGGTGGTAGCAAAGAACCACGGTTGCTATTTATTCCAGTTTGGGATACTCTACTCCTGAATGGTTTGTATATAAAGCCTACAGCTATATGATTATAAATTAAAAAAAAAAAATGTAAATTATCTCATGCAGTGGCAGTAAATACCTCCGCTGTGATGCGAAAGCAGCTACTAATCATGCTGCACAGTGAAAGGTTCAGCAAGTATCATTAGAACGCAATGCATTGCTGTGCATTGAGGTCGTCGAGGTAAGGCAAAATGTGAATAGAAATATTACTGCGCTAACTCTAAAACAAAAATGAAAAAGCTGCTACATTAACAATGTGGCAAGAGTGCTGAGTGAATTCTGAGTGAAAGTGAATGATATAAAATGTAGTGCTAAAAGAATAAACATAAATCCGTATGTGAGTGAATAATACAGAAATCAAACATACAAAAAATAATGGAAATTTGGAAAAGTCCAATGCCTATGAAGGTCCTAAAATGGACCAATATGAGTCCACCACCAAATAGTGACTAATCAAGGATGGAATACACGGGCACTGTCCGGCAGCAAGGGCATCAAAGGTGGTGCATCTTCAACCACAAAAAAAGGGAAAAGTATATCTACTCTTACCGGAACAGGTGGACACGAATGTCAGCAACAATGAGTCATAAAGTCAAGGATGCCGAGGATCGGCAGGCCAACGAAACTCCAAGGAACCAAGGACCTCCAAACATGACCCCAAAGGGTGTTGTAGACAGCCACTAAACCGGACCTCAGATGTTGAGAACACCAGAGCTGGAACTTGGGCGCAGAAGGTCGGACTGGACCACAAAGTAACTCTCCTCGGGGAGTTTATGCAAAGAAAAAATGCCGTTTAGGAGAAATGTCCTGAATGAATTTTTAGTCAGCTCTGTGATTAAAAAAATGCAGCCTCGGCATCCTTGTCTTTATGACTCGTTGTCGCTGACATTCGAGTCCACCTGTTCCGGTAAGAGTAGATAGATAAACTTCTCCTGTTTTTTGGTTGAAGATGCACCAACCTTTGATGTCCTCACTGCCGGACAGTGCCAGTGTATTCCATCCTTGATTAGTGTCAGAAACCATGAATCAGACCGAGACAGAAGTACAGTTTAATCACACTTTTTTAATAATAATAAAAAGGTAAACAGAGTAAGCGTAGTCAATACATAGCCAGAGTTCAGTAACCAGATTGGGTAGTCAGCCAATGCCAATGTCAGAGAGCCAGAGATCAACGTAGTAGTACAGCAAGCAGGATCAGAAGCCAGAAGGGACGTCAGCCGAGCAAGTCTTCAACAGGAATGCAGGAGAAAGTCTTTGAGATGTGACCAAAGACGAAGGCAGAGATGAAGTGAGCTGGACGGCTTTAAGTAGCCAGGACTGACGAGCAGATCATCAACAGCTGAGTCACTGTGGAGAGAAAGGAGCTGGCAATTAGCCGACAGCTGAGCGGCCAGCTCAGAGAAGAGAAGGGCTGAGGCCAGCCCTCACAATTAGTCACTATTTGCTGGCAGACTCATATTGGTGCTTTTTAGGACCTTCATAGGCATTGGACTTTTCCACATTTCCATTATTTTTGTATGTTTGATTTCTGTATTATTCACTCACATACGGATTTATGTTTATTCTTTAGCGCTACATTTTACATCATTCACGTCGAGGTAAGGCAGCCCACTCATTCTTTTTTTCTCAGTGCAGCGCACCTCAACATATGACATGTGCACCGCGTTCCACTGAAGTGCGGCTGTGCTGACTATCACTGTAGTAAAAGAATTAGGGTGAGATTTACCGCCAGTTACCGGGGCGCATAAATGTAAATGAGCCCTTAATTATCCTAGACATATTCACTGCACAGTAACCAAAACCATCAAAATACACTACACCGGGAGATATATTGATATAAAAAAGGTGACATCTAGGCACGTTCTGTTACTATTATTATTATACAGGATTTATATAGTGGTGCTTTACAACATGAGGGCAGACAGTACATTTACATTTCAATACAGGAGGAATCAGAGGCCCCCTGCTTGTTAGGGCTCACAATATAAAAGGGAAGCTCAGGTGATACAAAAGATAATAACTGTAGGGGATGAGCTGATGGAGAGGATAAAAGTACAGTTGTTAGGTGAGGTCGGATAGGCTTCTCTGGTGAGAATAGTTTTCAGGGATCGCCTCAAAAGTGGACAAAGTAGGAGATAGTCGGACAGATTGAGGTGAGGAGTTCCATAGGATAGTAGAGGCTCGGAAGAAGTCCTGAAGATGAGCGTGGGAGGAGGTGACAAGGGAGCTAGAGAGCAGGAGATCTTGGGAGGAGTGAGGAGAACAATTTTGTTGGTATTCTGAGACTAGACTTCATGCTTTGCTGGGGTCTTTT